>NC_073377.1:25218543-25518543 GCF_028641065.1 Leucoraja erinaceus
GAATTGGAGGAACCACTTAATCCTCAGTAACAATTAGTACAGGAGCACCTCAAGTCTGCGTGCAGCAGCGGCCCCAGCCCGTCCGCTTTTCTCACTCTATACTATGTATGACTTTTTTGCGGGGTAGTGTGTGGTCATAGTGCAGAACTCCATTTCTTGTCGGGTCAAGTTCGCCAACGACACCCTCCAACAGGAGATGGGGGACTTGGTGCCGACGAATCACACCGTCGGTGAGCTGGCAGAGTCCAGAGTATAGAGAGGTGGTGGAGCGCTGCTGACTGCGGCCCGACCTCCGGAGATTCCAAGGCTGCAACTGCGGGTCTGGCGGACGGCGGCACCGGGAGCCCGCAGGTCCCTGGAGGGAGACCGCTTTTCAGGGCTCTCGTAACGGCGACTTCTCCCGCCCGAGTTGCGGGGTCGAAGAGCTCCTGGAGCGGGGCCTGACATCACCGCCCCGCACGGCTTGGAATGGCTGCGGGACTCTGCGAGCGCACGCTGGGGGCTCTAACACCAAGACTCGGTGTGCGACCTCGTACCACCCCGGCGTGGCTTTAATGGCCGCGGGACAATCGCCATTGCCAGGGGGGCTTGACTTTGGAAATGAGGGGGGAGAGTGCACAAGAGATAAGATTTTTTGACCTTCTATCACAGCGATGTGATGGATGTTTATGTAAATTATGTTGTGTCTTGGGTCTATTTGTTTGTAATGTATGGCTGCAGAAACGGCATTTCGTTTGGACCTCAAGGGGTCCAAATGACAATTAAATTGAATCTTGAATCTTGAATCTTGAATCTGATTGTGGACTTTGGTAGGGGAAGGATTAGGACCCACAATCCTGTTCATATCAATGGGACGATGGTGGAGAAGGTCAATAACTTCAAATTCCTGGGCGTGCATATATCAGAATATCTTTCCTGGAACCAAAGGTATCAAAGGTATTTTATTAGTCACATTCATATACACCGAGGTGTAGTGAAGTGAAATGCTTTTTGCCATTTTGCAGCACACAAAAAAAGAATACAGACATAACACCAATGAGAGTCTTAAACACAAAGAACATCCCCCCACAATGGCTCTCACCATGAGGGAAGGCACAAAGTCCAGTCCCCAACCCCAGTCCTCCCATAGTTGGGCCTATTGAGGCCTCCACAGTTGCCTCTACGGAGGCCCGATGTTCCTGGCCGTTCTCGCCGGGTGGTGGTGCTCCGACGTCGGGAGAGTCCTCACAGCGGCATGGGAACCCTGGAACGGCCGCCTCCGTACTGGAGGCCGCGGCTTCCGAAGCCGACAAGGCCGTGCCGGTTGGAGCTCCACAACTGGCGATCTCGTCGCGAGATCCCAGGCTTCCGGTGTAAAGTTCGGCGCTGCCGCCACCCGCAGCTGGCCGCTCCACAGTCCCGCAGCTCCGCGATGTTGTTCCCGGCGGTCTCAGCTCACCGGAGCTTCAGTGCGGCGACCCAGGCAAGGCATCGCCCGCTCCACGATAGCGCTCCAGCGCTGTGCCGCCGCCGAAGCCGAGGTTCTGGGCGGTCCCCGACAGGAAACGCCGCTCCAGGCCTGCTGGTAGGCCGCGAGGACGGGTCGAAGCTGCAGCCCGGAGAAAAGCTGCCTCTTCGACCAGGTAGGGACCCTGAAAGGTAGTTTCCCCCTTCCCCCCCCTCCCCCCCCCCACACAAAAAAAGTCTAGACATCCAAACAAACCACTTTAACTAACTAAAAATAAAACGGTGAAAAGACAGCCAACTGCTGGCAGGGCAGCCGTGCACAGGACAGTGCCCCCTAGTTGTTTTGTGAATTACTTCGTGAACCAGCACACCGATGTAATTGTAAAGAAGGCACATCAGCGGCTCTACTTCCTGAGAAGATTACGGACATTCGGCATGTTGAAGAGGATTCTCCTAAACTTCTACGAGCATTCTGACTGGTTGCATCGTGGCCTGGTTCGGCAACTTGAACGTCCAGGAGCGAAAAAGACTACAAAAAGTTGTGACCACTGCCCAGTCCATCACTGGCTTTGACCTCCCCACTGTGGAAGGGATCTATCGTAGTCGCTGCCTCAAAAAGGCAGCCAAAATCATCAAATGTTTCCGTTTCTATGAGTCCTATCCCTCAGAAAATGAATGTAACTAGTTGTTTTTATATTTGTATTTCACCTTCAATGCAGTAATTTAAATGTGCAGTGCATCTCCTATTTTTTCTACTTCCTGGGTTGTGGTATTAATTATTAGGCAAAATTAATTGATCGTGTTGGGTTGGTTGATGATTCTCATTGTTGCTGGCTGTGTTTACTAAAGCTACCGAAGCTATGGCCAGGGGCTATACAGGTATGCAAAATCTCAAACGACGTGCCTGTTTAACTAAAATAACTTACAGTGGTAGTGTTGTTGTGATTAAATTAATTCAAACAAGCAGAGGCTTATTGAAATAATGTTGAGATTAGAATTCAAATCGCACCATGCTTGCTGTGGAATTAAAAAATCTAGAATAGGAAAAAGCAATACAGTGCAGGAATAGGCCCTTCAGCTCACAATGTTTGTGCTGAACATGATACCGAGGCCATCCTGTATCTACCTATATGTAACCCATATCCCTCCATTCCATGATTGTCCAAAAGTCTTTTCAATATCACTAACTTGTCTGCTTCAGCCATTGCCCACCGCAGTTTCTATGTTTCTAGTGGAATCAAGGGATATGGGGAGAAGGCAGGCATGGGTTATTGATTGGGGATGATCAGCCATGATCACAATGATGGCGGTGCAGACTCAAAGGGCCGAATGGCCTCCTCCTGCACCTATTTTCTTTGTTTCTATGTTTCTAGCACAATCCAAGCACTCACCACTGTCTAATGTGTAAAAAAATAATGCCCTGCACATCTCCTTTAAATTTTACCCCTCTTGCTTTAAAGCTTTGCTCTCTAGTATTTGATTTTTCCATTTGGGGAAGGGGATTCTGTCTACCCCATAATTTAACATATTTCTATCAGGTCTCCCCGCAACTTCCAGCATTCCAGAAAAAAACAATCCAAGTCTGTTCAACCTCTCCTTGTAACTTATACTCACTCACTAATCCAGGAATGATTTTTGTAAACCTCCTCTGCGGTCTTTCCAAAGTCTCCACATTTTCGAGCAGTAAATTAGTAAGGTCAAAGGGGGCGTGGAATGCCAATGGTAAGTAAGATTAAAGACAATCCCAAAGTTTTTTTTAACCATATACTAAAGACAAGAAGGTGTCTAGGGAGAAGGTAGGACCATTCAAGGGTAAAGGAGGGAATTCCTGCTTGGAGTCAGAGGATGGAGACGAGGAAGGAGACGAGGTACTAAACTAGGACATGGAGGATATTCTCCACCACAGTCTATGGCAATGAATTCCCCAGATTATCCACCCTCTGGCTAAAGGAATTCCTCGTCCTCTCCTTTTTATAGGTGCATCCTTTTATTCTGAGCCTGTGCCCTATGATCATAGAATCCCCCACTAGTGAAAACATCCTCCCCACTTCCATTCTATCTAGCCCTTTCATTATTCATTATTTTCTAATTGGTCTTTATTTCAGTGAACTTGAATTATATGAATGGGAGATCTGGTTTCGAAACAGTTAACTTCTCAGTGCAAGTTTCACTGTACAATTGCACAAATCAAAGACAACTTTGAATGATCCAATATAAAATGTTGTTTTGAGTAATCCTACAATTTAAGAAATACATTGTTGGGCACCATTTGTATTTATCTAACTGCTGCAATTAGTGTATTTTATCTGGAATGGAAACTGTCTTCAGAGATGAAAAGGAGAACATTTGAAATTAGGGAGAAATGTGAGGACTAGAGATGAGCATAGGGTGGAGATCTATAGGCTTTAATATAACCAAGCAATCTCTCACCACTTCCTCACTTGCCTATGTTTTGGAAAAGTGAACCAAAGAAGAAGAGACCCAGGTGGATAGGTATGAGATGATGGGCAGAAGGAATCAGATGAATGAGGATGATGAGTCAAGGTAGCAAGGGGAGGTGTAATGGAAAAGATTGGCGAACTTTGGTTGACGACTGGGAAAGGAACGTGAGGGGAGTGGGCCACTTGAAATTGGAAATTTCTGCACTCATCCCTCGCCCCAGACAAAACAGAGACAAAGATAAAGACCCCCCGTCCTTGGCTTTCAGTCCGCTAGCTACCATGTCCAGCACATCATTGTTTTTTCGCTTCTGCCAGGACCAACAGAATTCCATCACCAGTCTTTTCCTCGAACATCTCCCACCGCATTTTGTTTTCTGCAGAGACCACTCTCTCTGATGCCCTCGTCCACTCATTCCTTACCACCCACCCACCCATGCCTGTCCCCTGGTACCTTCCCACCGCAAACATAAGAGGTGCAACTTGCCTCACCACAATCATTGGAGCTCAATATTCTTACAGGTGAGGCAGAAATCCATGCGCAACTCCACCAACCTTGTTTTCGGAGGGCATGTCGTGACCTCTCTAAACTGGCAAGACCAAGTGCAGACAAAGGGACGGTTTTGCATCTTGAGCTTCTAGTTACATGTAATTTCAACACTCCTTCCCATTACCACATCAGTTTCTAATCTTTCTAATTTCAGGTAACACATTTACCCTGTGTTATTTTCCCACTCCCACCAGTCCAACCAGGTACTCTCTCTTTGTTTGCTTTAATTTCTTCCTCCCACCCACACCTTATTACTTAGACTCATTACCCTCCCTCATCTGGTTCCATCTCGTCATCATCCATATATCTATCCACCAAGATATCTTCTCAATTGGTTCACGTTTCTCCGATGTGGCTCTATGTGCCCAAGATGCCTGCATCTATTACATACCAGCTTTTATCTCTACGCTTCCCTCATCCCCTTCTCCAGCCACCTATTTTCTTCTTATATATCCACATGTCACCTTCAAGCCTATCTCTTGACACACCCCATTTCGAATACGGGCTGTATATACCTGTCCACTCTCAGTCCTTCCACCGAGTCTGGACCAGAAATGTTGACCATCCCTTTGCGTCCATAGGTGCTGTACGACTTCCTGTAATTTATTTGTTTGTGTTGAAAATTCACTGAACAGAATGATGGATTGGGGGAAGGATGAAAGTTTGGCTTATTCCCACAATTGGAAGTGCCTTGACAATGTTAAATAATGTAACTTTTCCTTTGCTCTTTTTTTTGCAGCTTTGTAAATTGATGATCATGGGAGATATGAAAACCCCAGACTTCGATGACCTGCTTGCTGCTTTTGACATTCCAGATATGCAGGTTGATCCCAAAGCAGCAATTGAATCTGCGCATGATGAAAGTGAAGGACAGCTGAAACAAAATATACCCGCGGACGATGATGCTCAGGTACCCCTGGCCCCCGATGGGGTAGTAAGTGTTATTGTGAAGAACATCCGAACTCTGGACTCGTGTGAGGCTGCAGCTACAGCAACAGAAACCCCTGCTCTTGATAAAGAAAATCATAGTTCTTCAGGAAATGGCTTGCACAACGGCTTCCTGAGTGTCTCGGCTTTGGATGGGTATTCTAAAGATTCAAACAGCAAGTCGGTCACGAGCGAAGGGGCACCGGTGGCTGAAGCTAAGGTAGACTTGTCCAGACCTGACGGCAACGAGGCCCCTGAACCCGAACTCAAAGACTCAGCCTTCAGCCAGTTCAGTCCTATTTCTAGTGCAGAGGAGTTTGAGGACGACGATAAAATAGAAGTTGACGATCCTCCACTCGTCAAGAAGGAAAGCCAACCAGCTTTTCAAGCAAACGTGCTTCCAAGTCCACCTGCAGAGCGGGAATGTGAGAAAACAAAGAAGCCAGGAGGGGAAAACACAGTCAAACCAGAAGTGTCACCCCTGGATGATGAACAAAAGAGTAAGATAATGAAAAGCAACAGAGAGAGTGAAGGCTCCAGTGTTAACCCGGGGACTCTTGAGACATTAAAACCACGAAATGTGGATGAGAAATTGTCTGATGAGGATGCTGAAAAGAGCTTTAAGAATTCCTCTGAGAAGCCACTGGACAATAGAACCCCTGATGGCAAGAATGCTGAGAAAACTGGAGTGACTGTTGCATGCTCTTCAAATCTTCGGGTCAAGTCCTCGTCCAAACTTTCCTCCTGCATTGCAGCAATTGCTGCTTTGAATGCTAAAAAGGCAGCGGCTGACACCGTCAAGGAAACACAGCCAGTCTCAAGGGACCCTTCTCCGGTTTTAAGAGAATCTAGAGAAAGCCCAATAGTCACTGAGAAATCTCCTCCTGAGGGCCCTCACAGCCCAATGGAAGTGGTGAAGAAAGTTGTCGTCAAGCAGTCTGATAGCCCCCGGAGTGTGTCCAGTGAATGTAGTATGAAAGGGTCCCCTTCTTCTCCTGCTAGCTCGCCGCCTGCCATTCCCAAGGTCCGCATCAAGACTATCAAAACGTCCTCTGGTGAAATTACCAGAATGGTGACCAGAATCATGCCAGAGGTTGAGCAAGAATTTGGTAGAAGAGGACAAGATCAGGCAAACTCCATGGTTGTCTCATCACTTTTGTCATCTCTTCCCGGAGAGTCTTCTATGTCTTCGCCTCCATCAACACCGATCCAGTCAGCGCTCATTACAGCTTCAGGTGTAGTAAATTCTTCTGACGTTGTACAAAAACAGATTACAATTAAACCTGTAGCTACTGCTTTCCTTCCAGTGTCTACTGTAAAGACTGCAGGATCCCAGGTGATCAACCTGAAGTTTGCTAACAACACTACAGTCAAAGCCACTGTAATCTCTGCTGCCTCCGTTCAGAGTGCCAGCAGTGCCATCTTGAAGGCTGCCAATGCCATGCAGCAGCAAACTGTGGTGGTGCCAGCCTCCAGCCTTGTAAATGCTAAACTCATGCCAAAGACTGTCCACCTTGCTAACCTGAACCTTCTGCCCCAGTCTGTCCAAACAACATCTGAACTCTGTCAGGTGCTTTCCAAATCTCAACAGTCCATTAAGCAGACACTAATCACCACTTCTTCCACCCAACCTGCTAAAAAAGTATCAAGGGTTCATGTTGTGGCCCATTCTCAGAATGCAGTGGTAGAGACATTCAACAAGGTCCTGAGCAGTGTAAATCCAGTCCCTATCTACATGCCTAACCTTACTCCTCCAACTAATGCTAATATTACCATACCGCTTCGTGGTTACAAGTGCTTGGAATGCGGGGACTCCTTTGCTTTGGAGAAGAGTTTGGCGCAACATTATGATCGGAGGAGTGTGCGGATTGAAGTAACCTGCAACCACTGTGCAAAGAACTTGGTCTTTTTCAACAAATGCAGTCTTCTATCTCATGCTCGAGGCCACAAGGACAAAGGTGTGGTAATGCAGTGCTCCCATCTGATCATGAAACCCATTCCCGCAGATCAGATGATTGTTCCTATTTCCAGTTCTAGCGTTTCTTCAACGACTACTATATCTGCACCCATCTTGACAATGGCAGGCAATGCTTTGAGTGCTGCTGCAAAAACTGTTGCAAGCATAGCCAGTGCTGTAATCTCTGCTCCTGCCAGCTCTCCCATTCTCCCAGCTATGCCTCTTGATGAAGATCCGTCAAAACTTTCCCGACATGGCATGAAGTGCTTGGAGTGCAGTGAGACATTCCTGGATGAAATGTTGCTTGCCACACACTTCCAGAGTGCTGCAGAAGCAGGAGGGCAGGTAAATCACGTTGTGTCAAAGAGCACTGTTTTCGAGTAACATGCAGTCAAATACTTTCATTAACATTGGCATCCCTGAAATGCCCTGAATGGTTTTCTATGATGTGAATGAATAGTGTCCTTCTTGAAAAATTCCATTAATTATGCCTGCAGCAGTAAATAGTCGCAGCTAAATACAAAAATAAATTGCATTTCTATAAACCTTCATATACAGACTTGTAGGGCCGAGATGGCCTGTTTCCGCGCTGTAATTGTTATATGGTTATATGGTATATGGTTATATATAAAAATGGCTCTGTGTACTCCAGTGAAGTCAAATCAGCCAAAAACTGACACTGAGCCAAAGGGTTAGGTCAAAGCACTAAGGTTTACAGTGCATTTTATAAAAGAGAAATATAGAGAATTTGTTTTAGGGAGGGATTACCAAGGTTTTTAGCCAGGTGTTCTGGTTTCCTCTAATTTGTCCTCCGTGTGCAGCCGGATGATAGAATATGGGAGGGTGAAGAAGAATTGATTGGAATATGGGAGAAGAAAATGGATTAAAGTGGGATTAATATAAAATGTGCACTTGATGATTGGTGTGGACGATGGGCCGTGGGTCCTGTTTGCATGCTCTGAAATAAGTGGATACATGGCCGCCAATAATGAGAGAAAAGGCAGAGATGTTGAAGTCACCAGAGTTGGAGGACCTCTTGAGTTTTCGGTTGATTACAAGGTTGTAGAGGGATGGGGATGGTTGAGACCAATTGGAAAACAATTTGAATATTTAAAAAAAGATGTGGTAGACTAGAAAATAATAGACTTCAGATTTCAAATTGGTGATGGATGAGGTGGTCAAAGTTCAAATTAGATTATCAGCAGTAGAGTTTATGAATAGTGGAGCAGTTTACAGTTTAGTTTATTGTCAAGTGTACTGAGATACAGTGAAGAGCTTTTTGTTGCGTGCTATCCAGTCAGTGGAAAGACAATACATGATTACAATCGAGCCATTTACCATGTGTTGATAAGGGTAAAGGGTAAATCACATATATTTATAATGTGATTTAAGATCTAACTTTCTTTTAGTGGAGCTTTTTTTAATTAAAGTGGTATAATTCATAAATGGTGATTAGAGATAAGATATGGAGAAGTACTGATGAATTGATTTACACTTTCACAGAAAGAGGCCAAGTGGGTTTATGGGATTATTTTCACAATCGTTTGTGATGACATTTTTTGTACAACCTTCAACACAGATGGTTCAAAGTTTTACACAGGCAATTGTGAAGAAAACAAATGTTGAGCCAAGCATAAAGAAATTAGGAACATTGTTTGAAAGCTTGATCCTGTTTTAATATTTATCACTGAAGAACATTATTTAAATAATAATACAAATAATAATAATTTACCACCAGGGGCGCCGCACGATTGGCAGCCCTGCCAACAGTCTGTTTTTTTCTCTTTTTTTAAATTTTCAGTGTGTGTGTTAAGTTTGTGTAAATGTTCTCCGTTTTGTTTTATGTGGGGGAGGGAGAGGTGTCGGGGGAAACTTTTTTTTTCAGTTTCTTACCTTGCCGGAGATGCGATTAATTTTTGGATCGCATTCTCCGGTCGCTCTGCAGCCTACCATCGATGGAGCTGGAGGCCTCCGCGGAATGACCTTGGGCCCCACCGCGGGGCATGGATTTACAACAGAGTCGATCTGTAGCCTGGGATCGCTCCAACCACGGCCAGCGGACTTTACATCGGGAGCTAGCAGTCTCGGGAGAGGCCATGTATGTCGGGAGCTCCAACGTCGCGGAAGGTTCCACCAGCCCCGGTGCGGGGAGCTGACACCCCCTGATCGCCTTGACACAGAGGGCCCAAACGGCAACGGCTACGGGAGTCAAGATCGTCCCATCAACAGAGGGCACGAGACAACCGACTGCAGAAGAGCAAAGGGAAGAGATTGAACCTTTTTTCGCCTTCCATCACAGTGCAGAATGTGGAGGAGTCACTGTGATGGATGTTTATGTTTAGGGTTTGTGAATAGTTAAAAACTACAGAGATCAGTGAAGGAAAAATACAGTTAATCTTAATGCATACATGCTCATCCTCCTTCCTTAAAGAAAACTTGGTTGTCACATTACATGTTGGTTTGTAAAATGTTGCCAATTGGCTGGGCCACAAACTGCCTTTACATTTCAATTCCCATTGTCTCATTAATGACCCCATTAAGGATAAAGGGGAAATCCTTTAAAACCGAGATGAGAAGAACTTTTTTTCCACGCAGAGAGTGGTGAATCTCTGGAACTCTCTGCCACAGAGGGTAGTTGAGGCCAGTTCATTGGCTATATTTAAGAGGGAGTTAGATGTGGCCCTTGTGGCTAAGGGGATCAGGGGGTATGGAGAGAAGGCAGGTACGGGATACTGAGTTGGATGATCAGCCATGATCATATTGAATGGCGGTGCAGGCTCGAAGGGCCGAATGGCCTACTCCTGCACCTAATTTCTATGTTTCTATGTTTCTAATGTAGGTACAGTTTGACCCCCTTTTTCAAAATATGATCAATTTTTTTGAGTATTTTATGGAATGCTAAGATATTTGGAGGCAACATGCCTGTTTACAATAGAACTTGAAATATTATAAACAAAAATCTTTGAACAAAAATCAATCAAACCCTTGTTTGTGAAAATATTCTATAAACGGATTGCAAGGCTCACAAATAACATTAGTTTTTCTTGCTCGGATAATTTGAGCAATATTTCTAGCTCAGTACATGATTATGTCTCATATTTTCAGGATTTCTTTTGTAAATAACCATAAATTACATACATCACGTAACTTCCATTGATTGCACAATAACATGCTGCAGAAACAGCAACCTATGGAGGACTGCAAACTCACTGACACTTTGGAATTTCTGTTTCATGTAGTCATCACACCCAACACATAAGGCCTGAATGTGTAAGAAGAAACTGTAGATGCTGGTTTAAACTGAAGATAGGCACAAAAAGCTGGAGTAGCTCAGCAGGACAGGCAGCATCTCTGTGACCAAGAAATGTCACTTTCATGCGAAAATCCCTGACATAACTGGGAAGAGAGGAATTAGAAAAAACAAAAGTTTAATTTTTATGGTTGATATTCCTATTAGCAACATTAGCAACAACTTTGTGAGTTTTGAGTCTGTGGAAGTCTCTGTCTCAGAGGGTGGTTGTGGCCAGTTCTCTGGATACTTTCAAGAGAGAGCTAGATAGGGCTCTTAAAGATAGCGGAGTCAGGGGATATGGGGTGAAGGCAGGAACGGGGCACTGATTGGGGATGATCAGCCATGATCACATTGAATGGCGGTACTGGCTTGAAGGGACAAATGGCCTACTCCTGCACCTATTGTCTATTGTCTATTGAGAAGGAAAGGGTTTCGGGTCGAGATCCTTCTTCGGAATATTATTAATATAGAACATAGAAAAGTACAGCACAAGAAAAGGCCCTTTGGCTCACATTGTCTGTGCCAAACATGATGCCAAAATAAATTAAATTCAATGATGGAGCATAATCCATATACCTCCATGCCCTGCATATCCATGCACTCTTCTAAAAGTCTCTTAAATGCTTTTAGTGTATCTGGCTTCCACCACCACCCGTGGCAACATGTTCCAGGCTCAGACAACCTTCTGTGTAAACATAACTTGTCTTTTAAACTTTGTGCCTCTTATCTTAAAGTTATGTTCCTCTTGTCTTTGGCATTTCCATCCTGGGGAAAAGGTTCTGGGTGCAAAAACTATCTCTGCCTCTCTTAATTTTCTATACTTATTTCAGGTCATCCCTCAGTCTCCAGCATTCCAGAGAAAACAATCCAAGTGTGTCCATCGTGTCCTTGTAGCTAATACTATCTGGTCCGTGGTGGCATTCAAGTAAACCTCATTTGCACCCTCTCCAAAGCTTCCACATCTTTCATGTAATGAGGCCATCTGAACAACATGCAATACTACAAATTCAGCCTAACTAAAGTCCTATAAAGCTGCAACATGACTGCCTGACCCTCATACTCAATGCCCTGACCAATGAAGGGGCGCACACTGTATCATAAGCTATTACCACCATTATGGTACTACTACCATAGAATTTTGACCTTTTAGGTTATCAAAACCTAATTTTTAACTGCATGTGGGAGAACAAAGAAAAGAAAGCACATCTCCCAAATCCGTTGTAGACAAAAAGGAACCAATTTATTTCACAACCATCTCCATTTAGGAACTGTCACCCAGAACAAGCTGGTGCTGACTGATATGTAATTTATCTCCCCTTACATGTGATGGCATTTAAACATGGTATTTCAACAGAATCATTTTTAAACTCCCTATCGGGCCTGATGAAGTATGTCGACTTTTATCTGCGAGCTATTGTTTGTTCTCAACTGGAACAACATTAAATTGAACTCGCCTTGTGTACTTTTCATCAAACTATTATTTGGAAAAGGGTATTTGATACACTCCATAACATTAATACTTAGTGAACTGAACAATGGAAATAATTAGAAAAGATTTCTGCATGATTCAATATTGAAATGGTGTCTGACTTCTAAAGGAAGATCTTTTTGGAATAGGAATACTTTATTGTCACATGAAACTAAGCTCAGTGAGAGGGAAGGAGGGTTTCGGCCCGAAACGTTGCCTATTTCCTTCGCTCCATAGATGCTGCTGCACCCGCTGAGTTTCTCCAGCAGGAAGAAGGGTTTCGGCCCGAAACGTTGCCTATTCCCTTTGCTCCATAGATGCTGCTGCACCCGCTGAGTTTCTCCAGCAATTTTGTGTACCTTCAGTGAGATTCTTTGCTTGCATACACAATATATACAAAGAGCAGTCACCTACGCCACTGACAAAGTTACAAAGCACGCTGGCTCCCCCTTGGTCTTTGTTTCCCCCCCCATTGTACTTAATGCCGGGTCCTCCATTGGTTTTCCCCTCCCCCTCCTCACGATGGTCCTCCACATTCTCATCGACCTGCAAGGCATTGCTGCCGCCGCAGTTTATACAAACTGTATTTAAAAAGATAATTTTGACTCAAAATTCAAATAAAATAAAATTAGAGGCATTATTACCTTGATGAGGATTTGAGTGAAAGGACAAAAAAATCTGGTTTATGGATTATAAAGTCTGCAAAGTAGACGTGACAGTTTTGAAACACATTCAATAGTAATTAAATACAAGCATACTTTTATTGTGTGCAGTGACCATGGAACAAGGAGTTAAGGGGATCTCTTTGCCACTCCCTGAAATATTAACATTGAAATGTTTTGGACAGAGCCATTAGGTTTCTCTGGGTTACTCTTTTGATTACAAATTTATTGTCAACTAGATTCAGGACAAATTCCATGGATTCCTCTGGAACAGGATTCACTTCACATCTTGTTCCTACATCCTCACCTATTATTTTGCTTAGTACAGTGCTTTATTGATTTGAATGCTCTCTTTCTATGAAAATAAGTTGCAATCATTTCCTTTTACGAGGGTATCACAGGCAGAGCCAACATTTATTAGCCATCCCTAATTGCCTTCAACAAAGTGGTACCACATTCGTTAAGCACTCAAGTCTTTCAGGTGAAGGTACTCCCACAATTTTCTGATGGAGTTTCATCGATTAGATGTAGTGATTTTGAAGGATTGGGGATACATTGTATATTTCAAAGTCCCATGCAACCCTATTGTTCTGTCATGAATAACTTTGTATCCTTAAAAGTGTACCATCTTCTGGAATCCATCACAGGTGCTATATGCTGATGTGACTCTACAACAGGTGTGACTCGACACCAATGACTGGGGTGAATTGCTAAGCAAGACTTCTGGTTGCATAAGACTTTAGGACGGAGTGCTGAATACTTTTTTTTAACACTGCTTTGAGAGTCAAGAGTTAAGTCAAGAGTGTTTAAATGTTATATATACCACCAACGGAACATTGAAATTATTACTTGCAGCAGCATAACAGGGCATGTAAACACAATGCACAGATAACATATATTAAACATATATTCAATGTTAACAATGCCAATATGAGTAAAAAAACAAAAGTAAGTCCTTAGTGCTACCAAAGATAGCATATTTGAACATAAATTGAGATTAAAATTATGTTCAAGAGACTGATGGCTGTTGGGAAGAAGCTATTCCTGAATCTGGTTAGAAACATAGACAATAGGTACAGAAGTAGGCCATTTGGCCTTTCGAGCCAGCACCACCATTCAATATGATAATGGCTGATCATCCACAATCAGCACCCTGCTTTTTCCCCATATCCCTTGATTCCATTAGCTCTAAGAACAAAATCTGACTCTCTCGTGAAGTCTGAAGAAGGATCCCGATTTGAAGCATTGTCTATCAATGTTCTCCAGAGATGGTGCCTGACCCGCTGAGTTAGTCCAGCATTTTGTGTCCTTTTATGTAAACCAGCATCTGTAGTTCTGTGTTTCCACCACACTTTGTTTTTTCCAGCATTCCCGGACGTTTAAGGTACCGAACCAGGCTGTGATGCAACCAGTCAATATGATCTTTACCATACACCTGTAGAAGTTCAAGAGTATATTCGTCAACATACTGAATCTCCTCATTCTTCTAGTACCATAGGAAGTACAGGTGTTGATAAGCTTTCTTTTTGATTGCATCAATTTGCTGGGTCAAGGACAAAGGTTTAGAGATATGCACATCTAAGAACTTAGTTGTTGACTGTCACTACCACAAACCCCTTGATGAAGACAGTGCTTGTGTATCCATGGTTTTTCTCTGCTAATGTCCACAATCAGCTCATTGGTCTTTCTGATGTTGAGAGCAAAGATTAATGTTCTGGCACCATTCAAATGGATTGTCAATATCTCTCATACTCTAACTCATTATTGTCCATTATTTGTTTAACAATGATGTTATCGTCGTTGAATTTAAAGATGGTGTTTGAACTGTGTCTGGTTACGTGAACAGGCTGTGTAAGCTGGAAAGAGTGCAGAGAGGATTTACGAGAATATTGGGGCCGATTAGGAAAGGGGGAGATGCAACGAGACCTGGGTGTCATGATACACCAGTCATTGAAAGTAGGCATGCAGGTGCAGCAGGCAGTGAAGAAAGCGAATGGTATGTTAGCATTCATAGCAAAAGGATTTGAGTATAGGAGCAGGGAGGTTTTACTGCAGTTGTACAGGGTCTTTTTGAGACACAGAGTAGTGGTGAATCTAATCTGAGAATTCTCTGCCACAGAGGGTAGTTGAGGCCAGTTCATTGGCTATATTTAAGAGGGAGTTAGATGTGGCCCTTGTGGCAAAAAGGGATCAGGGGTATGGAGAGAAGGCAGGTACAGGGATACTGAGTTGGATGATCAGCCATGATCATATTGAATGGCGGTGCAGGCTCGAAGGGCCGAATGACCTACTTCTGCACCTATTTTCTATGTTTCTATTACCAGGATTCAGGGGCCTGAGCCCTTGGGAGAGATTTGGCAGGCCTGACCTTGATTCCTTGGAGCAGAGGAGGCTAAGGGTCATCATATAGAGTTATATAAAATTATTAGGAGAAAATAATAGTATGAATGCACAGTGTTCAAGAAGGAACTGCAGATACTGGAAAATCGAAGGTAGACAAAAATACTGGAGAAACTCAGCGGGTGCGGCAGCACTTATGGAGCGAAGGAAATAGGCAACGTTTCGGGCCGAAACAATGCACATTGTCTTTTTCCAGATAGGGGAATTGAGAATAAGAGGGCATAGGTTAAAGGAGAAAGATTTACAAGGTATCTGAGGGGCAACATTTTCACGCAGAAGGTGGTGGGTACATGGAACAAACTGCCGGAGGAAATCGTTGAGGCAAATACAATAATATGATGAATAGGGAATGATCTTTTACCTATAAATATTGGATGAACTGACACAGACAGTGCTGCTGGAAAGTAGTAGTGGAATGGGACTAATCGAATAACAGTTTCAAAGATCTGGCATGAAGCCTCTGTCCAATTAGAATCTACGGGAACATGAAACAGAATGTAGGTGACCACCTGCTTTGCAAATCTTGAGTTTCGCATTGCTATAAGGATTTGTTTTGGTTGGCAAAATTCCCTTATGAATAATCTATCTCACTTTAATTGCACTAGTCTAGAATGGAAGTAATTTATAATGGTATCCAGCATGGCAGAATTGATTAAATTCTATCTGTTGAAGTCACAATCCAGAGCCCGAGAAATACACTGAATGATTTTTCAGCTGCTGGCTATCCGCATTCAGTGGTTGTGTCCTTTCCAGTCAAGCAGTTATATTTTGATTAAACAAATCCAGTTTACATTGAGAGAATTAGTGTTTCATGTAATCTGTACATGTTTATTTTTTAAATTGTTATTTAAGTTTAGCTACCGCAACTCTTATTAGTAAATTGCATCTCACCAGCCATTTTGCTTTATTGTATCCACCAGCTAGTGTGCATTATGAAAACTGACTTCCAAAATGGCTGTTTTGTTTTCTGTTATACTCATCTGTTGCCAAATTAAATTTGCTAATGACAAATAATTGGGTAACAGAACCAAAAATGGCATTGCTTCAAATGGATCCCGAGGCATCCTTGATGTTGGTGACCTAAGGGGGAAATAGTATATTGACAATATTTTATTTGAGTCCTGTCGGTGTTGAAATTGAGCCAAATATTGTGTGAATGACTTAAGCAGAATTATTTTGTTTCAGTTGAAACGTAAGAGTTTCAGTTAAATGTTGGAAATCATTTTTTACACTGCAAGAGGTGTGGTAGGGGAGGATTTAAGGAGTCTAAACCTAGAATTAGGGCACGTCAATTGGCTTTAAGTTTAAGAATATTGTATCCTAGAAACCACTGCTAATAATTTGTCAGTGAAATGTTCCTGTAGTTTGCTGTATAATGGGAAATTACATACACTGGAGATACAAGTAAATGTCAGTGAAATGTTCCTGTAGCTTGCTGTATAATGGGAAATTACATACACTGGAGATACAAGTAAATGTACTTCATGTCATTTGAGTGTGGCACTCCTACCCCCATTCAGTAGCAAATAAATTTAAACACTCATTTTTTTTATTTTCTTTTGCCAATAAGTGTGTAGAAAGATTAAAGAATATTTGCAAATTTGATGTTCAGTCAGAGGTCAACAACTGTGTTTTCTTCCACCAATAATATATGTAATTAGCCACCATCCAAAACCAGGGATAAAATAAGATTATCCTGGAGCAGGATGCAATAATTTGTACAACTCTTGATAGTGGAGTGAACTAAAGACAGGAAACACCCTTATTTCACCTATTTTCTTAAATGATGGTCTTCAGTCTGTGTTTCGCGGTTTGTGCACTTTTAATGTGTAACTTTTAACTGATTGTCACATGTCTAAAGGGATGACCAGCTTGGGAAAAGGAAATGAGAAATAACTAATTTATAACATTTTATTTCCATCTTTTACTTAATTGGTACTGTTCAAATCAATAACAGCTTAAATGTTATTATTAATCCCCATGCCAAAGGGGGAAACTTTGGTTCATACCAAATATACAAGCACTAATGGTGAAGAATTCTTAAAGGAAAATGGAAACAGAGACATACTTACAGGAAGAAGAAGAAGAAGAAGAAGAAGAAGAAGAAGAAGAAGAAGAAGAAGAAGAAGAAGAAGAAGAAGAAGAAGAAGAAGAAGAAGAAGAAGAAGAAGAAGAAGAAGAAGAAGAAGAAGAAGAAGAAGAAGAAGAAGAAGAAGAAGAAGAAGAAGAAGAAGAAGAAGAAGAAGAAGAAGAAGAAGAAGAAGAAGAAGAAGAAGAAGAAGAAGAAGAAGAAGAAGAAGAAGAAGAAGAAGAAGAAGAAGAAGAAGAAGAAGAAGAAGAAGAAGAAGAAGAAGAAGAAGAAGAAGAAGAAGAAGAAGAAGAAGAAGAAGAAGAAGAAGAAGAAGAAGAAGAAGAAGAAGAAGAAGAAGAAGAAGAAGAAGAAGAAGAAGAAGAAGAAGAAGAAGAAGAAGAAGAAGAAGAAGAAGAAGAAGAAGAAGAAGAAGAAGAAGAAGAAGAAGAAGAAGAAGAAGAAGAAGAAGAAGAAGAAGAAGAAGAAGAAGAAGAAGAAGAAGAAGAAGAAGTAGTAGTAGTGCTGGAGTAACTCAGTGGGTTGGGCAGCATCTCTGAAAAACATGGAAAGTGGTAGATAAAAGCATGGTAACCTTGAGTACCTTTCCCTGCAACCGCAGGAGATGCAATACCTGTCCTTATACTTCCGCCCTCAACTCTGTCCATAGACCCCAAAAATCTTTTCCGGTGAGACAGAGGTTCACTTGCACCTCCTCCAACCTCACCAACTGTATCCGTTGTTCCAGGTGTAGACTACATATCGACGAAACCAAGCGCAGACTCAGCGATTGTTTCGCTGAACACCTTTGTTCAGTCCGCCTCAGCCTAAATGATCTCCCTGTTGCCAAACACTATAACCATAGAAGGGTCTGGGCCCGAAAAGTCACCCATTCCTTCTCCAGATATGCTGCCTGTCCCGATGAGTTACTCCTGCTTTTGTGTCTATCTTCGGTTTAAACCAGCATCTGCAGTTCCTTCTTACACACTATGACTCCCCTTCTGATTCCCATTCCCATTCCTTCCCGGGCCACCTCCATTGTCAGAGTGAGGCCAAATGTAAATTGGAGGGACAGCATCTCATATTGTGCTTGGGCAGATTACAACCCAGCGGTATGAATGTTGATTTCTCTAACTTCAAGTGACCCTTGCATCTCCTCCGTCTCCGTGCCTACCCCACTCTAATCGTCGTGCTAGTTTTTTATTTTGTCATTGAGTCGTTGTCCTCTGTTAACCCTGGTTGTCACCTGTTGCCACACCCAACAATGGCCTATTGTGTGCCCCACATTTCCTTGATTATTTTTGCTTTTTGCATATCTTTCATTCATTTGTCCTAAGTACCATCTTTATCTCTTGTTCCCCTTTCCCCAGACGTTCTGAATGAAAAAGAGTCTTGATCCAAAATGTCACCTATTCCTTTTCTCCAGACATGCCGCCTGACCTGATGAATTACTCCAGCTTTTTGTATCTGTCGTGGTAATTAATAGGTGGATACAGGCGGGAGGGGTTAGGGTTGTGCCGAATGATTCAAGAACCTGGTGATTAATGGGAAAAGCTTTTCTAGAATCTGGAGGTGGCAGCTTCAGACTTCTGTACCTTCTTTTTGTGTTAATTGAGATGAAAGAGTTGTCAGGCTGGTGTGGGCTTTAATGATATTAGCTGCCTTCTTGAGATGTTGCTTCCTGTAGGTACACAAAAATGCTGGAGAAACTCAGCGGGTGCAGCAGCATCTATGGAGCGAAGGAAATAGGCAACGTTTTGGGCCGAAACCCTTCTTCAGTTGCTCCCTGTAGATCCCTTCGATGGTGGAGAGGCCCATATTTAGGATGAACTGAACAATGCCCATCATTTTCTGCAGCCTCTTTTGTTCTTGAGCGTTTGAATGATCAAACCAGGCTGTGATGCAAATAGCCAATATGCTATCTAACAGATCAGAGATGATCTGGTAACTATCTGTTAACTTGACGTCGTTAACTATCCCTCTCACCAAGAGTTCAGAAGCATTGGTACCTTACTCTGACTTTAGCATTCCCATCTCTGACTTTAACATTTGGTGTGTAGGATCAGAGGTCACAGCTGATCTGGCTACACTCTGCAGCTAGTGAGCAATTCTCTACCAAACTGTCGGTCAAAGATCAACATGTTCTGATATTTATAAATAAGAAATCAGAATTAACAGGAAAAAGGCATCTACATGATTTATATTACCATTAAGAAACTGAATTCAACCAACACAATAAAAATGGTATAATTCAGCATCAGACCATTCTATTCAGCCCCATTCCTAATCCTGACTTAGCAGCAGTTTTTCTCTAAAAAGAGCAGAATGATATTTTATTGTTTGCATTGTACAGTTCCAGGAAAAAAAATAATGAGGCTGGTTTTAAAGAAATAAATAAGATCACAACAAGGAATTGCTTTGCTTTTACAGCTCACGAATTGGCCATTTCACCAGCCAATTTGCTAAATCTCTAAAATAGCAATTGAAAAAGTTATTCCTTGCCGGTGCCTTTTTATTCTTTACAAGTACACATTTCCTCTTATGTTGGTAAATGATAGCAATAATTCTCACTACCAAACAATTCCTTTGACTAATCCGAACTTAAGTTAAGTAAGTAAGTTCATTTGCCAAGTATTCACATACATGGAATTTGCCTTGGTGCTCCGCCCACAAGTAACAACATGACATACAGTGACAGTAAAGAATGACTCAGAAAACATTAAACATTAATAATAATAAAACATTAATGATAAAACACCATTGATCAAGCATGTGAACCAACAAAATAGAAGATCAAAGGGAGGCTACTGAGTTTTGGTTGTTGAGTAGAGCAACTACTCGTGGATAAAAACTGTTTTTATGTCTCACTGTGGTAGCTTTGACAGTCCGGAGTCGCCTTCAAGAGGGAAGTGATTCAAAGATTCAAAGAGGATGACCAAACCTATTTGGTCATCCTCCCAATAACATGCATTGACTCAGGGTTTGTATTCTTCTCAAATTGTATCAATGAAGCTTTTGCAAATGTGTTTACCATATCAGCCTCACTATGCAATGCTAGATGTTAGAATTGTCGTTTCCAACGCTGTTAAGTCATGTAGCATGCAGGTCATGTTCTTAATGGCACATTTTTGTGTGTTAAAATACAGACATGTCAGATCTGCCAGATGTTACTTCCCAACAAGTGCAGCTTTTCATCGCACCTACGAATACATCAGCACAAATCTCCATACACATGCCCAGAATGTGGAGCGATATGCAGATCCTCGCACTTTCAGACTCACGTCACCAGGAACTGCCTGCACTACACTCGCAAAGTGGGATACCGGTTAGTTGCCTGTTTGTGTTAATCGGAAGGGATACGTTACAATATGATACCACTTTAATTATCCCAGAGAGGGATTGGTCTGCCACCAGTGAAAAGATACAGTTACAAGGCATTGAAAGTAACAAGTTAATTATCATAATAATAATGACATTTAAGTGACCAGTATTTGCACAGCATATGAAACATTGCACAAACATGAAATTAAATTATCAATGTAAAAGATCAGGATGAGGGATGTGCAGCGATGGGGGGGGGAGGGGGGGAGGAAGTGTCAGTCTACCCCACGGCATAAGTGGGAAGAGATACACAGTTTGATAGCCACAGGGAAAAATGATTCCCTGTGGCGTTCTGTGCTGCACCTTGCTGGGACCAGCCTGTTGCCGAAGGTGCTCCTTAGGTTGACCAGTGTGTCATGGAGGGGGTGAGATGTATTGTCGAAGATGCTCCGCAGTTTGGGGAGCATCCTCCTTTCCGAGCCCACCTCAAAAAGATCCAACTCCACTCCCAGGACGGAGCCAGACTTCCTAATTACTTATTACCGCATTTATAAATTGTTGATGGAATCTGAGGGTAGGGGGTGTGAAATTCATCTTGCCCCGGCCTCACCCCAACCTCACAGTTTATCGTCACTCACTGGTTGCTCACCATTCACCACTCTTATTTGGTTGCTTAAAAGTTAGGCAGCAAAGCTTTTAACCTGCAAAATTACACACAAAACCCATTCACATTTGGAAAAGCAGAGTTATGATATTGTAGTAAATATTTCATCATTTTTAACTGGGCACAAAATGGCGGTGGGAGTGGGATAGATTTGAAATAGTGGTTCTACCAAAAGAGGTGATGCACAAAACAAAGATAAATCAATTTAGGCTTGCCACAGAAGGTAGTTGAGGCCAGTCCATTGGCTATATTTAAGAGGGAGTTAGATGTGGCCCTTGTGGCTAGAGGGATCAGGGGGTATGGAGAGAAGGCAGGTACGGGATACTGAGTTGGATGATCAGCCATGATCATATTGAATGGCGATGCAGGCTCGAAGGGCCGAATGGCCTACTGCTGCACCTATTTTCTATGTTTCTATATATGTGATACCGCACAAGTTATACTTAAGATATTCATTTTCATCTTGTTGCAAGAATAATCTTTGTATCGTAATTGTGACTGGCACTGATTTTTCTCCCTGCAGCTGTATACACTGTGGTGTTGTCTATGCTGACCTAACTGCACTCAAGTCTCACATCCAGGGTGCCCACTGTGAAATCTTCTATAAGTGCCCAATCTGCCCTATGGCTTTCAAGTCGGCACCGAGTACTCATTCACATGCCTACACACAGCACCCAGGCATCAAAATAGGAGAAGCCAAGTAAGTATTGTAAGCGTGCTTGCTAATAGATTGCCCACAAAGATTTTTGTATTAGTGTGATAACGCTGTTCTATTACCTAGCATATTATTGTTAGATATGAAGGTCCAAGTCAGTAGAGTTTGGGCAACTTCAACCGAGTTACTCCTGGAAAAGACCTCCAAGATGAAAGTCAACCTGAATATAAAATGTTAACAATTGCACTTTGGAAGACAAAACCTGGCAGTGTATTTCTTGTTGCTAACTGCACTGACCTCGTGTGATGCTGGAGGAGATAGGAAAGTGAATGGGTTCAGGGAAAAATGAACATATGGTTACTTGCAACAGCCACTGAGATGTAGCAGACAACCTTATTTTGATACTCTATAGGAGGTGACCTTGTTTCCAGAGGGAGTATTATTATACAGTTCTTCATACAACACTGGGCTGGGTGCTGCTAAGGTTGAGCAGCATCCGTGGTGGGGAAGGAAGTGTCGATGTTTTGGGTGAAAAACCAACATGGGGATAATTCCCTCCCTTCCCACAGATACTGCTCCCCTCTCCCATCAGGCAAAAGATATAGAAGTGTGGAAACGCACTCCACTAGATTCAGGGACAGTTTCGTCCAGACTGTTATCAGGCAACTGAATCATCCTACTACAACCAGAGAGCAGTGCTGAACTACTATCTACCTCTTTGGTGACACTGACTATTGCTGGCTTTACCTTGTACTAAACGTTATTCCCTTATCGTGTATCTGTATACTGTAAATGGCTTGATTGTAATCATGTATTGTCTTTCTGTTGACTGGATAGCACGCAACAAAAGCTTTTCACTGTACCTCGGTACACGTGACAATAAACCAAACTAGCTAAACCCACTAAGTTCCCTTAGCAGATTGCTTGTTGCACCAGATTGCTAATTTTGCAGTCTCTAATATTCCTCATCTTGTTGAACTCCATAATATAAAATGTTCTAGGTAATATGCTTTTTTCTCTGCAAGCTAGATTGTTTGTTGTGCCTTGTGTGCCACATTCCCCCGTGAGATAAGAGTAAGATAGTATACATACAATGATTTGTACCCTCTCTTCCTCAGTAGACTCTCATCATCAAAGTCTCATCATCCCCTTTGCCTTTAATCTTTAGGTCACATTCATAGTCAATTAAAATGTATATATATATTTTAATATGTGTAGCACACTGCTTTTTATAACATTGCACCTGGAACATTAGCCTGGAAATGTGAAAATAAATCAAATGAAGTGGATTTTGACTTTATATAATAATGTGATAAAGCAATAACAAATCTACTGCCGAAATAATAACTGGGAGTGCTATAAACAGGGCAGCTGATTTGTTATTACCTATTTTATAATACCTGGATTTGATAGGGAAAATACAGTTTCTTGTAGAATCACCAGCATTTCCCTTATGAATGCCACAGTGTTTAGGATAGTCATGTACATACGTGCAAATGTGAAAGTCTGCACTGATTGGCACTCTTTTATCTCATTTTCCCAACTGAGCACTGACATTGGATATCTCACGGACCAATGGTTTAATGGTACCTCATTGCTATGCTTAACTAAGTATAGAGGGTGAACTTGCAACAGTTTCCAGGATGTAGGCTGGGGTATCCATCCAAAATACCTCCAGGTTAGGCTTTGAGAGAGCAAGATATTGGGTGATAGACGTTTTTTGTTTTCAATTCTGTTAAATCTTTTATGGTGTCTTTTTGTTTGGAAATATTTCAGTTTTCTATTGTTAACATTTTCATTACTTTAATTTTTTCATGTTTTTTGATGATTGATATTCAGAAACTATTATTATTTTGTGAAGATTAACCACTGCCTAAACCAGAGATGTGGCCTAGCCTGCAGTCAAAATTTTTCTTCAGCTGTTTTGTGTTCCCAGCTTGTTGTGTATTCCTTCCCATTCAGCCCAATCACTTAGTCATAGAGTGAAGCAGTGTGGAAACAGGCCCTTTGGCCCAACTTACCCACACAGGCCAACATGTCTGAGTGACACTAGTCCCACTTGCCTGTGCTTGGTCCATATCCCTCCAAACCTGTCCAATCCATATACCTTTCTGACTGTTTCTTAAACGATGGGATAGTCCCAGCCTCAACAACCTCCTCTGGCGGCTTGTTCCATACACCCACCATCCTTTTGTGTGAAAAAGTTACCCTTCAGATCCCTATTAAATCTTTTCCCCTTCACCTTGAACCTATGTCCTCTGTTCCTCGATTCCCATACTCTGGGCATGAGACTTTGTGCATCTACCCGATCTATTCCTCTCATGAAATTGTACACCTTTATAAGATCTCCCCTCATCCTCCCCCTGTGCTCCTGCATGGAATAGTCTACTCAACCTCTCCTTATAGCTCACACCCTCTAGTCCTGGCACTTCCTTGAGCTCAGCACCTAAATGCCCAAGGACCTGCCAGAGAGCAGGGTTTTGCAAAAGCTTTTGCCTGGATCAGTAATGGCCTGACGTTGGCAGAACATTCTAAGCTGCTTTCAAACAAAATCAACATCTGCTGCAAGTGTATCCAATTGGACTTTGGCTAATGTCTGTTTGCCACAAATGTGTTTTTTTGAGCAGCAGAAACCATACCTGAAATATGTTAATGGTGTACTTTTAGGTGTAAAGTACCTTTGTAGATAAAATGGCATTATTGAGTTTTGTCCTCCACTGATCTTCATTAAATCCGCGCAGTACTAAAATATTAATCCAGCGTGTGGCCAACTTAACATCTGTTCAGAAGAGAATTCCTGGAACCATTTATCCAGTGACACACAGAGATATAAAATAACCAGGTGCCCAGAAGAAAATAATTAGTGCCATTGTACCTCTGACATTTTGAAGCAGTTGCTCATTCATAATTTTGTTTGATGTACTTGCTTGTGTGAAAGTGTTAACATGAATTTTCAGGCTTTGTTTCATTGGGGCTCAGTGGAGCATGATATTGCATGTTGTTTGCTACTAGAGGATCAACAGCTGCAGAATCAAGGTTATACAACTTGAGACCTGTGTTTTGTTTTTCCCCTCAGATCATTTTTTTTTGCAATATTATAACACTAAAATATGAAATTATCTTAAAGATGAAAGTGCTTAACAAGTTGGTTTTAATGGAAAACAGTTTTGTTAATTTCCACATAAATAGAAATATGGAACTTGGGTTTGTTAAATTATGCTATAATCAGTAGCCTGTTCTTCTTTTTAATAAAGTATTCTATTTTACATTCTGTGGATTCTTGCTGAATTGTATTATAAGATACCCTTGACCAGCATACACTATTGTCTTCTAACTTGGCAACAGATTCTGATCCCTGATACCATGTGCCAGTAAGCCAAAATAAATTTAAGTGTGAAATGGTTTACCCCTCAGGTCCTTTACAAATCTTTCCCCTCTCACCATAAACCAATGCCCTCTATATGGTACTTGATAGTGTTACCATAGCTCCACAATATTGTAATGAATGGCATCAAAATCATATAATACTGGTAAGAAAGAATAATTACTAAAATGGGGAAAGAGAGAAAACAAGTTTTGCTATTCATAGGAACAAATGCATATATGTACGTCAGACTTTTGTACATTATGGGAGCTTATGTGTATATGTTTATTTATTAGTGTTCATACTGTAAGGCAAGGGTTGGCAAGACGAGGATGACTTGTACTTGGTGGTCATTTCAAGCAGTTCTTTAGCGTGTAATTCACGTCAAAATTTGCAGCTCCAATCCTGTCTCATACCTTCTGCCTTTATCTCTGACATTTGTTCCAGCCAACTGCCTATCACCCCCCTCCCCGCCTGTGTTCACCTATTACTTGCCACGCTTTATTTTGCCTCCCCCTTCCAGCTTTCTTTCCACGCCCCCATCCCACACAATTAGTCTGAAGAATGGACCTGACCCGAAAATTCACTTATCCACGTTCTCCAGAGATGCTGCTTAATCTGCTGAGTTATTCCAGCTCATTGTGTCCTTTTATGGAAAATGAAGTTTGCTTTCAAAAAAATTCTTCTCATCATCTAATTTTATTTTACCAAAGTCTTTGACTTTACCTTTGGTACTGCTATGCCAGCATGAAGCACAGGAAGTTACTCAAACAGACCAAACTATATTAAAACAAAATTAAAAATTGGTCTGTTTATTTAAAAAATGTAATAATTCTTTCCACAAAAATAGGCAGTTATTTTAATTATCCTGTCATAAATACATTTAAAAAAAAATGTTTTTTCTCTTGTTTTAGAATAATCTACAAATGTTCCATGTGTGACACTGTGTTTACACAGCAAACGTTGTTATGCAGCCATTTTGATCAGCATGTTGCTAAGCAGAAAGTTTCTGTCTTCAACTGTCCAGATTGTGCATTACTATATGCGCAGAAACAGCTCATGGTGGAACACATTAAGGTACAAGCTAAATACTTTGTATCGCAACCTTTTGAAAATGGATAAATTAATTGGTTCAATTCATCGTAAGTGAAAGGTTTGCAATGATGCTTGATTTACTGGACTGACAGCTAGTCCTGAGCCATTGATTCAATATTTGAATTCTGCCGAAGATAGACACAAAAAGCCGGAGTAACTCAGCGGGACAGGCTGCATCTCTGGAGAGAAGGAATGGGTAACGCTTTGGATGGAGACCCTTCTTCAGACCGAGGCAGCTAGATTCAAATCATAAATCTGGAGTTAAAAGAAAATCTTAATCTCAGTGGCAATGACTATGTCACCACTGGGCTCTAAATAGAAATTCATCTGGTTCACCACCAGCATTTAGCAATGTCATTCTTGCATGCCCTGATCTATATTGACTCCAATCCCACCAATGTCTCTTCAGTCAGGAACAATTGGAAATAGTATAAATAGAAAAATAGAAAATAGGTGCAGGAGAAAGCCATTCGGCCCTTCGAGCCTGCACCGCCATTCATTGTGATAAACAGTAGAGACTGGTATTCCAGCAAATTCCACATCCTGGGAACTATTTAGGAACAAATGACCCAGAGCCTTGCAATGCACTTTGAAGTTACAAATCTTTGGAACTATTGAGAACTATGGATACCAAATGAATGTTCCCTGTAATAGTTCAGATGTTTCTTAACTTCTTTAACTCACTTAACAAGTTCCTGGTTAAAATGAAGTGGTTCCAAATGAAATAAGTTGCAAGTAGTTGTTGTCGTTGCCGCAAGATGTCCCAAAGTCAAAAAGCAACACAGTATATGTGCACGTATTGGGGAAACAAAGCCTCAACTGGGAAGTGACACCGGTGATAAAACAGAACTTCCTTACGTCTGAAGAAGTCTTAACCCATTCCTTCTCTCCAAAGATGTATCTGTCCCGTTGAGTCACTCTAGCATTTTGTGTCTATCTTAGATCTACACTGTGGTGTTGTTCCGAACTTTGCATTCAGCCAATAAAGAGCAATTTGTAACCCAG
Source organism: Leucoraja erinaceus (assembly GCF_028641065.1). Taxonomy (NCBI): domain Eukaryota; kingdom Metazoa; phylum Chordata; class Chondrichthyes; order Rajiformes; family Rajidae; genus Leucoraja; species Leucoraja erinaceus. The sequence goes on from NC_073377.1 coordinate 25,245,856, forward strand.
CTTGTTCCTCAGTTGAGAATGCTACCAACTACGAAACTAAGGCTGACACTTACTGCCTTTATAAATATCAACTCCATTTACTGGATTTTGTCTATGAATTAAAATTTCTGGTGTTAACAAATTCCTATTAACCCAAACAGATTATTTAAAAAAATCAGATCAATGTTTGAATATAAATATTGTTACAAATCAGTTTTGCTTAAAAATATTGTCAAAACGATTTCCCTATGGCAGAGGTATCTAAGTCTAGCGGACAGAGGTTTAAGATGAGGAAACTAAGGTTTTAGAGCAGAGGGAGAATTCTTTCATCCCGAGATGATTGAAGTCTAAGACGAACTGCATGAGAAGGTGATGGAGGTACATTCCCTCACAGAATTTAATAAACATCTGGATGAGTACTTGAATCGTACTTGAATCGTCACAGCTAGATAGGCTATGAATCAAGTCCTCGTAAATGGGAATAATATAGATGGTCACTCAATAGTCGATATGGACCTTGGGCTAAAGGACTTGTATCTATGCTGTATGACTTTTTGACTGTAATCAGTTGAATATAATAGTGATGATTCAATCCCTCAATTCTTTCATTTTGTAGTCCATGCATGGAACATTGAAGAGTATTGAAGGTCCTCCAAACCTGGGGCCTCAGCAGCCATTGGTCACAAAGCCATTAAGTACATCAGCTGGGCAGAAGAAAGCTGATGGGAATGCAGTTAATGGCACTGACCGACTTGGGAAGAAAGCACCAGTAGTCGTAAGGAAAACTGGGAGTCGGTCAAAAGCAAATAACCTTGGATGGATGTGTCAAGACTGTGAGGAATGGTTTCCTGAACGAGAGGACTACATTTCTCATATGAAGAAAGAACATGAAAAGGTAAGGGCCAAGTATCCTAGGAGAGAGTCATAGACTGACTCCCCCACACATTAACACTATCTACACATACTAGGGACAATTTACATTTACAAGTGGGAGGAAATAGATCTCGGAGAAAACCCACGCAGGTCGCGGAGAGAATGTATAAACTCCGTACAGGCAGCACCCGTAGTCGGGATCGAATCCAGGACCCGGGGCTCTGGTGCTATAAGGCAGCAACTAAGGCTGCGCTACCGTGCTGCCCATATTAATTTAAAGCATTTGGATTTGGAAGGATCATGAAAATATGTATACCATATTTAGGGTAGCCATTCCTTGAGGTACCATCACATGAGTTTTCCTTCTTTATTAGCTTTCACCAGTTGAACAGTATTTATTTCTCCTTGCTCTGATTTTTTTGTATATAGCAAGGTGTTGAAAGCAAATGATAAAGGTATGCAATATTTTAAGGGTTCAATTCAATACGTTGCTTTCTAAATCTGAATTACTGGAACTAAACCTGTACAGGAATACACTATCTGAGAAAGTGGTGAAGGTAGGTAACATACATCACATAAAATATCTGGATGAGCACTTGAATTGCTATGGCAGAATGTTAAAGGAGAAGGGAGAATTACAGTAGTTATTTGTTAAGAGTCACAGCGCCATGCAGCACAGAAACAAGGCCTTTGGCCCAACTCCTCCACCCTGGGTAAAAGACTATGTGCATTCACTCTATCTATTCCCCTCTGTGCTACACTAAACTTCAATATCAGTTCCTTATCATTTTGGAAGTAAACAGTATGCATCATCCTTTGCACAAGATCCTTCAAGGTTTTTAATAGTTACAGAACTGGGGTAGAGCTGGAGTTCAGATACTCTTTCTGTAGGATGGTCTGGCTGTTGGTTGACTGAAAAATCTATAAGACAACTCTTTGACTGTTGGCAGGTCACCCTGTTTTTGGTGAGGGCTCTTAACATTGTACCACCTCGTTCTGCTCTGACGTGAGGCTGATGGTTCCTCCAGTTTATTTTCTTTTTTTTGTTCGTAGTGATGTGACTCAATAAGTAGCTTGTTACGGCCAGTCAGTGCAGATCACAATCAACAGTCCTATATTGACCATGCCAGGTAAGGTTGGCAAATTTGCTTCCCCAAAGGACAATGGCGAACCAGATGAATTGTCATATTAAATGGACTGGTAATAGATTTCATTTCCACTGAATTTGCAGCTAAGCTTAATTACTATGCTGATTAGTTTCCTATAACCTCCACATCTCACCATGTATCTGTCAATTTAAGCCTGCATTTGGAACATGTTATTACAACTGATTATTAATGAACACTCTGTTATGACAATTACAGGCCAGCACCAATTGGTCTTCAATGGCTGCATATACAGAATGGATCCCTTAAGTTACATCATATTTATCCCAAATCAGCACAATGTCCATTTGTCTGTATTTGGGCGGCTGTTTTTGTTGTAATGAAATATTAATTGTGATCCAGTGTTCAGAACAGGATTATTCAGACTGTATTTGCAAGCTGAATGGGCCTGTCCCACTTATGCAACTATTTTGGTGACTGCCGGCACCTGTCATAGGTCGTTGCAGGTTGGCGAAAAGTTTCAACATGTTGAAAATTCAGCGGCGACCAGATAGATGCTACGACTCTTTGGGCAACTGAGGAGAGTACTCACGACCATACATACGACACCCTGGCGGGGTGAAGCCTGTATGGTCGTGAGGAGTCGCCCAAAGATTCGTACCTTGTTCTGGTCGCTGCTGGATTTTCAACATGTTGAAAATTTTCGGCGACCTGTAACGACCTATGACGAGTGCCGGCAGTCACTGAAAAAGTTGAATAAGTGGGACAGTCCCATAACATAAATCTTGAGAGAGTTTGCCTTAAGGACAAATATTAAGCACTATTACTTTCTGATTCGCTTTTTGATTCTTGTGTCCTTTATGTTACAATTACCCCCATAAAAGGGTCACCTGCTCCCAGGCTTGTGCATTGCTATTCTTTTGTGAATCTAGCAGCCTTGATCCAAGTACTAGGTAGCCCAGTCATTCATTGAACTGGACTGGGGCTGGGGATGTGTTGAGTCGAGCTAGGCCCAGAGATGTGTTGAGTGGGGCTGGGCCCAGGGCAGTGTTGAGTGGGTTGGGCCGGAGTAAGTCCCGTGAATGGAACTGGGCCTATAGGTGCGTGGAGTTGGAGTCGTGTCCGGTGATGTGTTGAGTGAATCCAAGCCCGGGGGCATGTGGAGTTGAGTCATGTCCAGAGAGATGTTGAGTGGGACTGGGCCCGAGGATGTGTTGCTTTGGGCTGGATCTGGCAATGTGTTGAGAGGGGATGGGTCCGTAGACCTGTTGAGTGGGGATGGGTCTGGGTACAGGTCTGGGGATGTGTTGAATGGAGATGGATCTGGGGATGTGTTACATAGGGTTGGATCCAGGGATGTGTTGAGTGGAGATGGATCTGGGGACATGTTACATAGGGCTCGGCCAGATGACATGTTGAATGGGGATGGATCCGTGGACGTGTTGAGTGGAGTCGTGTCCAGAGATGTGTTGAGTGGGGCTTGGCCTGGTGATGTGTCTAGAAAATAATAACACTTACGTAATATTCCTTGGCAGATATATTAGAAAGTAATTTTTAGAAGGCTGCTATGTAGGATCATGGAAAAATATAATTGGTTGGATTCTCTGATATCCCATTGGATAAAAATATAGCACACAGATATGTTTTGGGGCTTCCCTATGGCTTGAACTGTATGAGTTTATTATGGCGTTTACAGTTCTCATTTAAGTTGTATTTAAAAAGTGAAGTGATAAGTGAACCTCTGTTTTCGTATTTTGTGTTTTGTGGTAAATATAAGCAGAAATTAACAAATGAGTATACATTCATAACCAGACCCTGAACTCTGTATGAATTAGCTTTTGCCCTTCTTTTTACTGTAATCCCTCTACAGATGTTGATTTGCTTCTTGTCGACACCCACCTCACTGACACTACCACAGTGTTTTTTGCTGTTGTCAGCGACCATTATTGTAAACGTATCCTTGTTCCCTTTAATGCCCGTTGAGAGCGGGTGCATTAAGCAAGAGATTTGATTAGTCCTTACTATCAAATAAAGTCCTTGCAGATGTTCTAATGGTGTGAATTTTTGTTAACAGCAAATGAAGAAGCATCCATGTCGTCAATGTGAGAAATCGTTTAGCTCCTCACACAGTCTGTGTCGACATAATCGCATCAAGCACAAAGGCATCCGGAAAGTCTACACATGCCGGTGAGTGCAGCGATATAGTGCCATGTTGTTTGTTGAAATTGATGTGTTTGTTGTCAATTGATTATTTCAGAAACCAAATCTTGAGAGAAGATTATCCCTTAACGATAGAAAAGCAACTAAAATAGTTAAATGGGAAGGAGAGCAAGAAGCAAAGCTACTGACCAGAATTTCTGTCATGGAAGTGAAGAACTCATGAATTACTGCCTCTTTTTCACAGGGGCAGGGGCGACGTCTGCAGAGGAGTTCCTTAAGTGAAAAGCCAATGGAGGTTTGAGTTAGTTTTATCCACTCTTTCTCACCACCTCCCATTCCCACCCCCCACTGGATAAGTCAATTACAATGTCAGTTGAGCTTGACACTCAGCCAGATATAGCACTGGATGGTCAAAGACGGTTTTGTGCTTTATGTTTTCGCTTAGGGACGATGGAGCATTGATGGAGCTTTTTCTGAGGGAGTGAATGAAGGAAAGACAATGAAGAAATTGTGGTGGTGGAGTTTGGGTGGGTGTTGAGAAGAAGCAAATCAACAGCTGTAGAGAACTTGCAGTGTGAGGAAGGGCTGGAGCTAATGAATACAGCCTGTGGTTATGATGAATTTAAGAGTTCTTTACTCATGGTTCTCGCTGTTCTATGCATTCAGTGGAAAATAACCAAAGCAGCTGCAAGGGCGGATGAATTATATGAAATATTTGAGGGAGCTCTATTGCGAATTGCTATCTTGGGAATGGAGAGGGTTGGAAAGATTGATTTTAAATTAGTGCATTGAAAATGTAGGCATTAGATAGGACTAGTGACCTCAGAAATCCGTTGACCGTGTAGATGAATATTTGATCCCTTCATTAGTTGAGATGTAATCAGGGCTGTGGAGTCGATACCCAAAGCACCCGACTCTGACTCCCAACTCCGACTTCTTGATTTCTTGTGTATCCAACTCCGACTCTGTTTCTGACCCCTAGGTATCATAATTCTTATGGGCCTGTCCCACTTAGGCGATTTTTTGGACGACTACAGGCGACTGCTGCAAAATTTTCAACATGTTGAAAAATGTTCGGCAACAGTGGTGACAATTTTTGCTGTCATAGGTTGTGGTAGGTTGTCGTAGGAGCTGTTGTAGGTTGTCGCCAGGTGTCGTAGGTGAATTCCATTAAAACTAGTCCCTGGCAGTCGCCTAAAGGTTCGACTAGTGGGATAGGCCCTTAAATCTGCTATGATGGCATTTCATAAGAACTGCATAAACCATCAGGCTACCTTTTAAACTCGTGTCCTTAAAGGTTTGAGTCTAATGGTTGTAGCTATGCTATTGTGACTTTTTTATAATTGTTTTTTATTCTTGAAATAAAAGCATAATTCATTATACTAAAAGAAAAAAAATTACATATTGGACTATGACAAAATTAAAATTCCATTGAATTAAATAAAAATTATAAAAGCATTAGTCCAAAATGTATTAAACTAAGGCCACAGCTATGAGCTAAATGGCTAAATCATGACAAAAAAAATTCTCAAGTTCAATAGAAATTAAAACTTCGAAAATTTTACGTAGTGTCTGAAATTTATGTTGAGGTCGGTGTTGGAGTCGGGACTTTTTTACTGACTCCGACTCCAGCAGCACTAAAATTGTTCCCACTCGAAGACTCAAACTCCACATCCCTGGAGGTAATGCCAGTTGATGTGGCAGGCTTAAGCAAAGTGAATCCTGAGAGTGTTTTGGTTGATGGTAATTTGGTGAACATAGTATTGAATCCTTTAAATCCGGGTTAGTTAAGTGCTCAAAGATAAACTATAATTCCCCCCTCAAAGCCCAGGTGAGGGAAGAACTATCTGTGAAAATTGCTCAATTTTGGGTTGAATGTGGTAATTGTTGGAGATCTGATGAGTTCTGGGGATTTAAAAAAAATGGAAATTAGATGCACTGCTTTCTGATCTGCAAGAGTGCACTAAATTGATATTTCATTGAGATTTGGGGTTCCTGACAACAGTGCTAACTGATGGAAACTAACTTCCTCTAAGCAGGAGATGAACATTGGTTCAGTGCTGTCTACTCATTCTTCTAAAAGTTCTCATGTGTATTTTTCACTAAATGCACATTATACTGGTAGTTGTGCTTCATAGAAAATCTGGAGCAGGTTGGTATTAAGGAGGAGGAAGCATTAGACATTAGGAGACAGAATACAAAAAAACATTTGCATTGAAAGTTTTACAAACTATTTGGATCTGTTATACTATTGAGCTTTTTAAGCACAATTTTTTCACCCAAATACCTTGTTTCCTTTCAAAACTGTTCCAATGCTATTTAAAATTCCTTGAGTATTGGAGTACTAAAGCACTCCCAGTTAATACTGAAAGGTTAAAATCCCCGTTACTATAATGTTATTGCTCTTGCACCATTTTTCTTTCCAGAGGGATAAAATACTGCCAATGGATGCAAATTTTAGGAATGGAGTACAATGTGCAGCCACTGCTAAATATTCACATTTATTTAGTTGGTTATAAATGTTTTGCCCCCTCAAACCACCCCTTGCAGTGGAGCAGGTCAAAGGTTGGAGCTTTATTGAACCCAATAAGATCAGTTCAGGTTTAGTTCGGGTTCAGGTGCAGGTTTTAGGTAGTTTCAATACGTTTTACATAATATAAAATCTAGTATAAAATATGAGCATCTACCAAGTTGTAAGTGTTTGAAGTTGATTGGCAGTATTTTATTTACAGACTGCAAAACATCACAAGATTAATGAGCAAAACTATATTTAGATCATGTTCTGCAAATAACTCCTGTCCTTGGGCTAAGAAATTGGAGTGACTGCATATACTGTTATGATGATTTATCAATAAATAGAAAGAGGCAAGGTCGATGTTTAGCATCTTTAAATATTCTTTAATACTTATTATTATTCTTTGTAGTTGAATCCCTATAACACCATAAAGATATTCAGGAAATACAAGGAACTGCAGGTGCTGGTTTATACCCAAAAAAAGAGACAAAGTGCTGGAGTTACTCAGCGGATCACACAGCATTTCTGAAGAACATGGATAGGTGACGGTTCGAGTTGGGACTCTTCTTCAGACTGATTGTGGTGGTGGGGGGGAAAAGGCTGGAAAAGGGCTGGACTAAGCATGGCGAATGATAGGTGGATACAGGTGAGGGGAGGTTTTGATTCGTAGATGGTTGGTCAAAGGACAAGATGAAAAGTCAAAAAATGCAAGATAAGGATAGAAGAGGTGCGATTTGTGAAGCCAGAGGAAGGAATGTATGTGGAGTTAGTCCTGCCCCCACCTCTCTGCCTGCTTTTTCACCAGCCCTCACCACAATCAGACTGAAGAAGGGTCCCGACCCAAAACATCATTCATCTTTATTCTCCATAAAGATATTCGCTTTATTTTGTATTAGACAGGAAACTTTGTTGAATTTCCAGAATATATCTTTTGCATGACATTTGTTAATTTAGAGGAAACTATCCTGCATACCCCATTTAAGCTATCTATAATGGTTGTACATTTCAATGTATAGTTGTCCAAATATATGAAATCCCTTTAATTTTGGACAAAGTTCAAATTCTGCCAAAAAGGTGTGCATTTTTAATAATTTACTGAGGGATTCTTCAATTGCACAGGCATCATTATGAACACATTTTGTGTTGTGGCCTTTTGGTTTTGTCTGTTACTTGCTGTTTACTAATTACAACTTTCATAGTAGCCAGCTGTAGATCATCATTGGCTACTTAAATGCAACTGCTCTATCCATTTTTAAATCGCTACCATCATCTTTATTTGCCAAGATATCAAGCCTATGTCAAATAGTAATAAATGCTCTTAAATGTTTTATTGTGCTTACCCATTATTGGCAAGCAGCCGGTCAAATAATTACAAAACAGTCCTGATGAAATTCTAGTTGTATGCTAATATTGCCTGTGAAGAAAAATAAACAATGGGGAGGATGGCAAACACATAGATTAAAAGTAAGAAAGAAGTGAATAATGAAAACAGTAAGCATAATGAACAGGTTTGAGGCAGGTTTAAGTACGCAAAGTGTCGTGAATACATTTTGTGGACAAAGGGCACTGAGATAACATTGACAAGGGGAATCATGTAATAGGATTAACAGAGACGTGTTTTAGTCTGGGCTGGACTGTGAAGGCCTACAGTGCTCTCCATAATGTTTGGGACAAAGACCCATCATTTATTTATTTGCCTTTGTACTCCACAATTTGAGATTTGTAATAGAAAAAAATCACATGTGTGTTAAGTGCGCATTGTCAGATTTTAATAAAGGCCATTTTTATACATTTTGGTTTCACCATGTAGAAATTATAGAAGTGTTTATACATAGCCTCCCCCACCTCCCCCTCCCCCCACATTTCAGGGCACCATAAGGTTTGGGACACAGCAATGTCAATGTAAATGAAAGCAGTCATGTTTGGCATGTTATTGTATATCCTTTGCATGCAATGACGGCTTGAAGTCTGCAATTCATGGACATCACCAGTTGCTGGGTGTCTTCTCTGTTGATGCTCTGCCTGGCCTGTAATTCAGCCATCTTTAGCTTGTGCTTGTTTTGGGGGCTAGTCCCCTTCAGTTTTCCCTTCAGCATATAAAAGACATGCTGAATTGGGTTCAGATCGGGTGATTGACTTGGCCAATGAATTTTGAGGCATTTGTTTGAACTTGAGCAGATAGGATGTGTCTATACAATTCATTATGCTATTACCATCAGCAGTTGTATCATCAATGAAGATAAATGAGCCAGTTCCTTCAGCAGCCATACATGCCCAGGCCATAACACCCCCACCGCCGTGTTTCACAGATGAGGTGGTATGCTTTGGATCTTGGGCAGTTCCTTCTCTCCTCTATACTTTGCTCTTACCAGCACTCTGATATAAGTTAATCTTCATCTCATCTATCCACAAGACCTTTTTCGAGAACTGTGGTTGCTCTTTTAAGTACTTCTTGGCAAACTGTAACCTGGCCATCCTATTTTTGCAGCTAACTAGTGTTTTGCATCTTGCAGTGTAGCCTCTGTATTTCAGTTCATGAAGTCTTCTGCGGACAATGGTCATTGACAAATCCACACCTTACTCCTGAAGAGTGTTTCTGATCTGTCGGACAGGTGTTTGGGGATTTTTCTTTATTATAGAGAGAATTCTCCTGTCATCAATAAATGACAATAAATGTATCTTATCTTATCTTATCAGCTGTGGAGTCTTCCTCGGCCTGCCAGTCCCTTTACGATTAGTAAGCTCACCAGTGCTCTCTTTCTTCTTAATGATGTTCCAAACAGTTGATTTTGGTAAGCCAAAGGTTTGGCTGATGTCTCTAACAGTGTTATTCTTGTTTCTCATTTTCATTATGGCTTCCTTGACTTTCATTGGCACAACTTTGGTCCTCATGTTGTGAAACAGCAATAAACATTTCGAACAGTGATGGAAAGACTGGGTGCTGAGAGCTCTCTTATACCTGCATTAATGAGGCAATTAAACACACCTGAGCAATTACAAACACCTGTGAAGCCATGTGTCCCAAACATTATGGTGCCCTGAAATTGGGGGATCATGTATAAAAACAGCTGTAATTTCTACATGGTGAAACAAAAATGTATAAAAATGGCCTTTAATAAAAATCTGACAATGTGCACTTTAACCATGTGATTTTTTTTCTATTACAAATCTCAAATTGTGGAGTACAGAGGCAAATAAATAAACAATGGGTTTTTGTCCCAAACATTATGGAGGGCACTGTAAATAGTAGCAAAGGTAAGATTGCTATAGCACTAGAATGATGATTTTGGAAAATCATGATTCATCACCAATAATGATTTGATGTTTGAGAAATGTGAACTTAACTTCAGTATTATTTTTGCTGCTTTCATTAGTGGCCCTGAATGCTGCATTAGAACATCTATATTTCCTCTCTTCATTCCCAGTCAATACTGCTGATTTAGATTTGAAAGGAAGATATCTACGTCAATAAATTCCGGCTCCCTCGAAGGAATCCTGATACTTACTGACAATCATGACAAGAAATGCCAGCAGCTCTCTTTGGAACTGCTGGTGTTCACCGGAAAGATACGAGCCCATGTAATTAAAGGACTAACTTGGAGACATAAGGTAATTAGGTTTGAAATAAAATTCCAAAATGAGACAGCTCTCTACGCATAAGTTGAGCAATTACAATTTTAGTTTCCTCTGACAGCAAGTTCACAACACAATCGTTACGCACGTTTTCAACATAAATCAATAATTTCACACATTTATTTTTCAATTTGCAGCCAAAGGTTTCATAGCAATGTCATATTATGACCTTATTCTATTAAAGTATCTGTATCGTCTGCTGGTTCAGTAATCCATTATTTAAATCTTTCACCTGTCTTATATGGTTGCTGTTTATTGACACTTTCTGTCATAGAAACATAGAAACAGGAAAATAGGTTCAGTAGGCCAGCACCGCCATTCAATATGATCATGGCTGATCAGTACCCGTTCCTGCTTTTCCCCATATCCCTTGATTCCTTTAGCCCGAAGAGCTAACTCTCTCTTGAAAACATCCAGTGGATAGGCCTCCACAGCCTTCTGTGGCAGAGAATACCACAGATTCACAACTCTGGGTGAAAAAACTTTTCCTCATCTCAATCCTAAATGGCCAACCTCTTATTCTTAAACTGTGACCACTGGTTCTGGACTCGCCCAACATCGGGAACATTTTTCCTGCATCTAGCCTGTCCAATCCTTTAAAAAATTGTATATGTTTCTATAAGATCCCCTCTCGTCCTTTTGAGTTCCAGTGAATACAAGCCCAGCTGCTCCATTCTTTCATCATATGTCAGTACCGCCATCCCAGGAATTAACCTGGAGAAGCTGAGCTGCACTCTCTCAATAGCAATAATGTCCTTCCTCACATTAGGAGACCAAAACTGCACACAATATTCCAGGTGCGGTCTCACCAGAGCCCTATACAACAGGAAGCAAAAACAGGAAGGCAGATTACTATCTAATGGCGTCAAGTTGGGAAAAGGGGAAGTACAGTGCAGGCTCGAAGGGCCGAATGGCCTACTCCTGCACCTATTTTCTATGTTTCAACAGGATCCGGGGGTCCTTGTTCATCAGTCTATGAAAGTAAGCATGCAGGTACAGCAGGCAGTGAAGAAAGCGAATGGCATGTTGGCCTTTATAACAAGAGTAATCAAATATAGGAGCAAAGAGGTCCTTCTGCAGTTGTACAGAGCCTTAGTGAGACCACACCTGGAGGATTGTGTGCAGTTTTGGTTCCCTAATTTGAGGAAGAACATTCTTGCTATTGAAGGAGTGCAGCGTAGGTTTACAAGGTTAATTCCCGGGACTGTCATATACTGAGAGAATGGAGCAGCTGGGCTTGTACACTCTGGAGTTTAGAAGGATGAGAGGGCATCTCATCGAAACATATAAGATTGTTAAGGGTTTGGACATGCTAGAGACAGGAAACATGTTCGCGCTGTTGGGGGTGTCCAGAACCAGGGGCCACAGTTTAAGAATAAGGAGTAAGCCATTTAGAACGGAGACGAGGAAACACTTTTTCTCACAGAGAGTGGTGAGTCTGTGGAATTCTCTGACTCAGAGGGCGGTGGAGGCAGGTTCTCTGGATGCTTTCAAGAGAGCTTAGATAGGGCTCTTAAAAATAGCAGAGTCAGGGGATATGGGGAGATGGCAGGAACGGGGTACTGATTGGCGTGATCAGTCATGATCACATTGAATGGCGTTGCTGGCACCTATTGTCTATTGTCTATTGCAGTAGGATCTCCTTGCTCCTAAACTCAAATCCACTCGCAAATCCACTCGCTATTTTCAGTGACTGATGTACAAGCACACCCAGGTCTCATTGCACCTCCACTTTTCCTGATCTAACACCATTCAGATAATAATCTGCCTTTTTCTTCTTGCCACCAAAGTGGATAACCTCACATTTATCCACATTATACTGCATCTGCCATGCATCTGTCCACTCACCCAACCTATCCAAGTCACCCTGCAGCCTCATAGCAGTCTCATCGCATCTCACACTGCCACCCACCTTTGTGTCATCTGCAAACTTGGAGATGTCACTTTTAATTTACTGGTCTAAATTGTTAATATGTATTGTAAATAATGGGTCCCAGCATCGAGCCTTGCAGCACCCCTGATGCTTCCGAGCCTTGCGGCACCTCTATCCTTCCTGATGTTCGTTAACTACTTTCCTTTGTCCTAGACTTCCCTTCGAGTTGAAATGTTTTCTTATAGTTCTGTATGCTACGTTAGTTCTCTGGGGGGAATAAAATCTTTTCATAGAGTCATAGAGTGATTCAGTGTTGAAACAGGCCCTTTGGCCCAACTTGCCCACACCGGCCAACGTGTCCCAGCTACACTAGTCCCACCTGCTTGCACTTGGTCTACATTCCTCCAAGCCTGTCCTATCCATGTACCTGTCTAACTGTTTCTTAAACGTTGGGATAGTCCCAGCCTCAACTAGCTCCTCTGGCAGCTTGTTCCATACACCCACCACCGTTTGTGTGAAAATGTTACCCCTCAGATCTTTTCCCTTCACCTTGAAACCTGTGTCCTCTGGTCCTCAATTCCCCTACTCTGGGCAAGAGATACTGTGCATCTACCCAATCTATTCCTCTCATAATCTGATACTTGAATTGTAAATTAATTTTGTACTTGAATTTGTTCTTGAATATCATATTCATAAGGATTCATTTATTTTAAAAAGTTTTAATACCAGTATTTTTAATGCTACAATAGACATTGTGTACAAAGAAAAATAAAATAATCTGTTTCCCTAATTGTTTGGTTGCATTCTTAAATTTATGCAAGTAATAAAAGTCTATTTATTTTTCTCATGGGCTATTGAAAACCATACTGTTCATAGCAAAACCTCATATAGTTTTGTATCCCGCTGCTTGATTTTATGTTAATCCCATGTTATAAAGCATTCATTTTTTAAAGCATTCATTTCTCATACCTCTAGTCTTGCCAGATCTTCTCAAATCAATATTGCAACTTCTACATGGTTATAGCATCCATTCAAATTGGTACTCTGTTCATAAAGGTTTTTTTTTTCTGGTTTGCTGCCAGTGACTAGCGGAGTTACGCAGGGGTCAGTGCTGGGGCTGCTACTCTTCACATTGTATATTGATGATTTGGATGAAGGGATTGAAGGCTTTGTGACCAAATTTACGGATCATACAAAAATAGGTAGAGGGGCTGGTAGTACAGAGAAAGCAGAGACTTTGCAGAAGAACTTGGACAGGTTGATAGAGTGGGCAGAGAAGTGGCTGATGGAATATAGTGTAACAAAATGTGGAGTCGTGGATTTTGGTAGTAGGAGTAAAGGCGTAGACTATTTTCTAAATGGAGAGAGAATCCAGGAATCGGCTGTGCAAAGAGATTTTGACCTGCTGGTGCAGAATTCCCAAAAAAGTTAATTTGCAAGTCGAATTGGAAGTAAAGAAGGCTAGCGCAATGCTATCATTTATTTTAAGGGGGCTTGAATACAAAAACAAGGATGTAATGCTGAGGCTCTTTAAGGCGCTGGTCAGGCAGCATTTGGAGTATTGTGAGCAATTTGGGGCACCATATCTGAGGAGGGTCTCGAGGCGGTTTACAAGAATGATCCCAGAAATGAGTGGATTAACATATGATGAACCTTTGATAGCACTGGGCCTGTACCCGCTGGAGGTTAGAAGAATGAGGGGGGAACCTCATTGAAACGTAGCGAATAGTGAAAGGCTTGGATTGAGTGGCTGTAGAGAGGATGTTTCCACTAGTGGGAGAGTCTAGGATTAGAGATCATAGCCTCAGAATTAAAGGACGTTCCTTTAGGAAACATAGAGACATGGAAAATAGGTGCAGGAGTAGGCCATTCGGCCCTTCGAGCCTGCACCGTCATTCGATATGATCATGGCTGATCATCCAACTCAGAATCCTGTACCTGCCTTCTCTCCATACCCCCTGATCCCTTTAGCCACAAGGGTCACACCTAACTCCCTCTTAAGTATAGCCAATGAACTGGCCTCAACTACCTTGTGTGGCAGAGAATTCCAGAGATTCGTCACTGTGTGAAAAATGTTTTCCTCATCTCGGTCCAAAAAGATTTCCCCCTTATTCTTAAACTGTGACCCCTTGTTCTGGACTTCCCCAACATCGGGAACAATCTTCCTGCATCTAGCCTGTCCAACCCCTTAAGAATTTTGTAAGTTTCTATAAGATCCCCCCTCAATCTTCTAAATTCTAGCAAGTACAAACCAAGTCTATCCAGTCTTTCTTCATATGAAAGTCCTGACATCCCAGGAATCAGTCTGGTGAACCTTCTCTGTAGTCCCTCCATGGCAAGAATGTCCTTCCTCAGATTAGGAGACCAAAACTGTACGCAGTACTCCAGGTGTGGTACAACTGCAGTAGAACCGCCCTGCTCCTATACTCAAATCCTTTTGCTATGAATGCTAACATACCATTCGCCTTCTTCACTGCCTGCTGCACCTGCATGCCTACTTTTAATGACTGGTGTACCATGACACCCAGGTCTCGTTGCATCTCCCCCTTTCCTAATTGGCCACCATTCAGATAATAGTCTACTTTCCTAAGTGGATAACCTCACATTTATCCACATTATACTGCATCTGCCATGCATTTTCCCACTCACCCAGCCTATCCAAATCACCTTGCAGCCTCCTAGCATCCTCCACACAGCTAACACTGCCCCCCAGCTTCGTGTCATCCGCAAATTTGGAGATGTTGCATTCAATTCCCTCGTCCAAATCGTAAATAGATGGGGTCCCAGCACTGAGCCTTGCAGTCCCCCACTAGTCACTGCCTGCCATTGTGAAAAGGACCCGTTTACTCCTACTCTTTGCTTCCTGTCTGCCAGCCAGTTCTCTATCCACATCAATACTGAACCCCCAATACCGCGTGCTTTAAGTTTGTATACTAATCTCTTATGTGGGACCTTGTCGAAAGCCTTCTTAAAGTCCAGATATAACACATCCACTGGTTCCCCCTTATCCACATCCTCGAAAAATTCTATAAGATTCGTCAGACATGATTTACCTTTCATAAATTCATGCTGACTTTGTCCAATGATTTCACCACTTTCCAAATGTGCTGCTATCCCATCCTTAATAACTGATTCTAGCAGTTTCCCCATTACCGACGTTAGACTAACTGGTCTGTAATTCCCCGTTTTCTCTCTCCCTTCCTTTTTAAATTGCATTAGCTACCCTCCAATCCTCAGGAACTACTCCAGAATCTAAAGAGTTTTGAAAAATTATCACTAATGCATCCACTATTTCTGGGGCTACTTCCTTACGTACTCTGGGATGCAGCCTATCTGGCCCTGGGGATTTATCGGCCTTTAATCCATTCAATTTACCTAACACCACTTCCCGGCTAACCTGGATTTCACTCAGTTCCTCCATCTCATTTGACCCCCAATCCCCTGCTATTTCCGGCAGATTATTTATGTCTTCCTTAGTGAATACAGAACCAAAGTAGTTATTCCATTGGTCTGCCATGTCCTTGCACCCCATGATCAATTCACCTGTTTCTGACTGCAAGGGACCTACATTTGTTTTAACTAATCTTTTTCTCTTCACATATCTATAAAAGCTTTTGCAGTCAGTTTTTATGTTCCCTGCCAGTTTTCTTTCATAATCTATTTTTCTTTTCCTAATTAAGCCCTTTGTCCTCCTCTGCTGGACTCTGAATTTCTTCCAGTCCTCTGGTAGGCTGCTTTTTCTGGCTAATTTGTACGCTTCATCTTTTGTTTTGATACTATCCCTGATTTCCCTTGTTATCCACAGATGCACTACCTTCCCTGATTATTTTTTTTTGCCAAACTGGGATGAACAATTGTTGTAGTTCATCCATGCAGTCTTTAAATGCCTTCCATTGCATATCCACCGTCAACCCATTAAGAATCAATTGCCAGTCTATCTTGGCCAATCTCATACCCTCAAAGTTACCTTTCTTTAAGTTCAGGACTCTTGTTTCTGAATTAACAATGTCACTCTCCATCCTAATGAAGAACTCAACCATATTATGGTCACTCTTGCCCAAGGGGCCACACACAACAAAACTGCTAACTAACCCTTCCTCATTACTCAATACCCAATCTAGAATAGCCTGCTCTCTCGTTGGTTCCTCTACATGTTGGTTTCGAAAACTATCCCGCATACATTCCAAGAAATCCTCTTCCTCAGCACCCTTGCCAATTTGATTCACCCAATCTATATGTAGATTGAAGTCACCCATTATAACTGTTTTACCTTTGTTGCACGCATTTCTAATTTCCTGTTTGATGCCATCCCCAACACCTACTACTACTGTTAGGTGGCCGGTACACAACTCCCACTAGCGTTTTCTGCCACTTAGTGTTTCGCAGCTTTACCCATATTGATTCCACATCCTCCAAGCTAATGTCCTTCCTTTCTATTGCGTTAATCTGCTCTCTAACCAGTAACGCTACCCCACCTCCTTTTCCTTTCTGTCTATCCCTCCTGAATATTGAATATCCCTGGCCGTTCAGCTCCCAGCCTTGGTCACCCTGGAGCCATGTCTCCGTGATCCCAACTATATCATAGTCATTAATAGCTATCTGCACATTCAACTCATCCACCTTATTACGAATGCTCCTTGCATTGAGACACAAAGCCTTCAGGCTTGTTTTTACAACACTCTTACAATTACCCTTATACAATTATGTTGAAAAATAGCTCTTTTTGATTTTTGCCCTGGATTTGTCTGCCTGACACTTTTACTTTTCACCTTGCTACCTATTGCTTCTACCCTCATTTTACACCCCTCTGTCTCTACGCTCACACATTTCAGAAACCCTTTCCCTTTAACTCCATCCTCCACTGTCCCATTCAACACCCCACCCCCCTTATTCAGTTTAAAGCCACCCGTGTAGCAGTGGCAAACCTGCCTGCCAGAATGCTGGTCCCCCACCTGTTAAGATGCAATCCGTCCCTTTTGTACAGTTCCCCCTTACTCCAAAACAGATCCCAGTGATCTAAGAATCTAAATCCCTGCCCCGTGCACCAGTTCCTCAGCCACACATTCAGGTCCCGTATCTCCCTGTTCCTGCTCTCGCCAGTACGAGGAACTGGAAGCAAACCGGAGATAACAACCCTGGAGGTCCTGCTTTTCAGCATTTTTCCGAGCTCTCTAAAGTCACGCTGCAGAATATTCATCCCCTTCTTTCCGACATCGTTTGTGCCGACATGCACTACCACTTCCGGATGTTCACCTTCGCCCTTGAGGATTTTCTGCACTCTGTCTGTGACATCCTGGATCCTGGCACACCATCCTCGAATCCCGTCTGTTCCCGCAGAAACCCCTGTCCGTCTGTTCCCGCAGAAACCCCTGTGCAGTCTCCCACTACAATGGCGTTGCCTGACTTTGGCCTTTTTGGTTTTGGCTCAACAGCCCTATTCGCATCGCAAGCCAGTCCGCCGCTCAGTGTATAAACGTCCTCTGTCCCGACAACTTCTAAGTGGGTGAACTTGTTCACAAGAGGTACAACACCCGGGGACATTTGCATTCCATGCTTCCCTCCCTTTCTCTCTGTCTCCCACCTTCTCTCTTCCAGTACCTTAGGCGTAACAATCTTACTGTACGACTTGTCGAAGAACAACTCGGTTTCTCGGAAGGCGATGAGAAGAAATTTCTTTAGTCAAAGGGTGATGAATGTGTGGATTTCTTTGGCACAGGCTGTGGAGGCCAAGTCAATGGATATTTTTAAAGCAGCGATAGATAGATTCTTATGTGTAGGAAAGAACTGCAGATGCTGGCTTAAATCAAAGGTAGACACAAAATGCTGGAGTATCTCAGTGGGACAGGCAGTCTGAAGAAGGGTCTCGACCCAAAACGTCACCCATTCCTTTGCTCCATAGATAGATTCTTGATTAGGACGGGTGTCAGGGGATATTGGAAAAAGGCAGCAGAATGGGATTAGGCGGGATCAGATTGAAAGGCGGAGCAGACGATGGGCTGAATGGCCTAATTCTGCTCCTATCACATGACCTTAAAACAGAGAGGCACAGGTTCAGGCCACGATATCTAGGCTGATCATGATACTAAATTTAACTAACCACACGTGCTGCACATGATCTATTTCTTTCCATTCCCTGCATGTTCATGTGCCTGCTTAAATGCCCCTCAGGTATGACTATCATGTCTGAATCCACCACCCCCGCAGCAGTGCATTACAGGCCCCTCTCTAAACAAATAAATGCCCCGCACATCTCCTTTAAACTATTCCCTTGTCACCTTAATTCTTTGCCCTCTAGTGCCTGTCTGCATTAATTCTATCCTTTCTGCTCCAATGCACCAGTATTTCAAATTATACTCTTAATCTTTCAAATCATTTGAAGGACAATTAGATACCAGTGCATGGTACACAATTTAAAGTAAGAATCCTGTATGGTTGGTCTTGCATTAATTGAGCTGCATAAATCATGACATGCTGGTAATTTAGTTTGTGCCACTCTGATCTGCCCCTTTATATCGGTCCGACACAGGTCTACATATATACATATATTCATATTGACTGTCTTAATGAGGGCAAAGTCCTATCAATACTTGGGAAACAAAGGAATGCATGTTCCAGTTTATCAAGTGCTCAATATTCATTTTGTGGTTCTGTTACAATGCTTTTGAAAATTCCTTTCTAATATTTCATCCTTTTCAAATATGTTATTATTATGATATACCTTTTAATATAAAATATTAATGAAGAAATTACTATTAAGAGCCCACCCACTTCAAGACTGTAACTGTTTCAATAAACACTATCATTATTTTAAAATATTCAACACATACTTGGTTTTGCTATTTTTTAACATATAGTCTTTCTTTGCTCTTTGGAACTGCCTTTCCTTATTAATGTAATAAATGTTGCCAAGTTCCTGAATATTTATTTTTCCATTTTGTGAGACTGGTTAAAGATGGCTACATCTAAGGGAAAGCAAAACTCGATTCAGTGCTGTTTCATTTTTTTCTAGGGACCATGTAGTGCAGAACACATACAATTGAAGTCAATGCCGTGGATTTGTATGAAGCTATTTGTCAGAAATTTAGCCATAAGTTGAATTACTTGGAATTTGTTAATTTCTGCTTCTGTAACAGTTAATAAGCTCTCAAATATTGACAGGTTTTAAAAAAAAACCTTCAGATGGCATCATTACACGTATTTAGGAAAAGTATAATCTCTTCAAAACTCAGAGCGGAAAACAGAAGCATTGCGGCCCTCTAACTTCATAGATGTTTGTTGATAAAGACAGCAATCTCTCTAATTAGATTTGATGTCACCATCATCACAATTAATGCTGTTCACCTCTGGGTAAAGAAATGTTTTGTACTGAGAAAATGGAAATGGTATTGACATGGACAGAAGACGTGCTAATTAGATGTGATGACATTTTCAGCAGAATAAAAGTTATATGTGTTGCACACTAATAAGTATTGGAACCGAAGGATAGGTCAGATGAATGTTTGGCTGAAGAGTTGGTGCAGGGGCCCGGGGATCAGATTTTTGGACCATTCTTCTGAAGCAGAAGTGACTCGCACAAGAGGGATAGGTTATTGTGCCTGAATTGGAGAGGGACCAATATGTTTCCATTAGTGGGAGAGTCTAGGACTAGAGGTCATAGCCTCAGAATTAAAGGGCGTTCCTTTAGGAAGGAGATGAGGAGACATTTCTTTAGTCAGAGGGTGGATGTATCTGTGGAATTATTTGCCACAGCAGGCAGTAGAGGCCAAGTCAGTAGATATTTTTGAGGTAGATAGATTCCTGATTAGTACAGGTGTCAGAGGTTATGAGGAGAAGGCAGGAGAATGAGGCTAGGAGGGCGAGATAGATTGAATGGCGGAGTAGACTTGATGGGCCGAATGGCCTAATTCTACTCCTATTCCTTATGACATATGCTAATAGGCAGATTTGTTGGTGCCACGAGGATTTAAAGTAGATGGAAGGAGGTTGGTATCAAAAGCAGTAGTGAGGTTGATGGAAGGCTGGAAGGCGACACAGATGTCAGTGACAGCAAGTTCAATATACAACTGTGATCGAAGAAAGTCTGCTTGGTTAAAATCCATTTACTTCAATGCAAGAGGCCTGGCAGGTAAGGAGGATGAACTCGACAAGGTTAGGTACACGGAATTGGCCACTGTTGCCATTACAGAACATGGCTAAATAAGAGACAGGATTGGTAGCTCAGTGTTCCAGGATCCAGGTAGCACAGGTAGGTTAGAGATAGAGGAAAGGGGAGAGTATTTGTATTTTTGATTAAGGAAAACATCGCAGTAGTGGTCCACGGTGAAATTAACAAGGGATTATTCCGTGAGTGTATGGGTGGAGCTGATGAATAACATGGGGGCAATAGACAATAGGTGCAAGAGTAGGACATTCGGCCCTTCGAGCCAGCACCGCCATTTAACGTGATAATGGCTGATCATCCCCAATCAGTACCCCGTTCCTGCCTTCTCCCCATATCCCCTGACTCCACTATCTTCAAGAGCCCTATCTAGCTCTCTCTTGAAAGTATCCAGAGAACTGGCCTCCCATCGCCCTTTGAGGCAGAGAATTCCACAGACTCACAACTCTCTGTGTGAAAAAGTGTTTCCTCATCTCCGTTCTACATGGCTTACCCCTTATTCTTAAACTGTGAAAGGATGGTGGAGGTTTTTGGCATGCTGTGCCTCATCAGTCACGCATTGAGTATAAATGTTGGGATGTTACGTTACAGTTCAGTAAAACATTGAGAGGCCACACGGAATATAGTGTTCAGTTTTGATCACCCATGCTATAGGAAAGATGCTATTAAGCCAGAAAGAGAGCAGAAAAGACCGGGCTGTGGACTTAGAATAATGCCGCTAATAATGGCGGCGCCTACATGTGTAATATATGCAAAAATTTCACTATGCAATTGCATATGTGACAAATAAAGCCCTATTGACTATTGAAGAATTACGGGCATGTTACCAGAACTCGGGTGCCTGAGTTATAGAGAGATGTTGTGTGTGACTTTATTCCTTGGGAGTTTAGGACACTGAGTGGTGATGTTATGTAGGCATATAAGACCATAAGGGACATAGATGGGGTGAATGCACTTTTGGGTGTGGGAATCGAGAACTAGAGGGCACAGGTTTAGGGTAGGAGTGGGAAGATTCAATGGGAAAACTTTTTACACAGAGGGTGGCATGTGGATAGAGCAAATTGTCAGGAAGTAGTTGAGGCAGGTACAATAACAAACATAAAAGACATTGGGATAGGAAAGATCAGAGGAACATTGGTCAATGTAGACAAATAGGGCTAGCTTAGATGGGCATCTTAGTCAGCATGGACCAGGCAAGGATAATTTCATTCTGGACACTTTAAAGCTTTCTTCAGTTTTCTCTCAGGAACCATTATGGTGGGTGGTTGGCATAAGTTATCTCAGATATGAATTTGCTAACACTATAATGTTTATTTTGCATGATATGATAACTAGAGTTGTCCACTACTTAATGTTCCATGGCAGATGTGCCGCAAAAATTCAGTCTCACTAATGCTTAACCATGAAACTACTCAATTGTAATGAGTTCCCCATTTGGTTTACTAATGTCCTTCAGGGAGTAAAATCTACCATTCTAATTAGAAAAAAGAAAAGATAAAATCATATTTGTACATGTAAGCC
Source organism: Leucoraja erinaceus (assembly GCF_028641065.1). Classification (NCBI taxonomy): domain Eukaryota; kingdom Metazoa; phylum Chordata; class Chondrichthyes; order Rajiformes; family Rajidae; genus Leucoraja; species Leucoraja erinaceus. Next base: position 25,267,674 of record NC_073377.1, read on the forward strand.
AGTTAATTCCAGCAAAATATTAAAAGGAATATGGATGAGTTATGTGATCCTGAGGATGTTCCAGAACTTGATCCAGTGGAGATTTAGACAGAAATGACCAAAGATTGTACTGAATTTAATTAAGAAGCAACAACTTCCTCGGAGGAAGTGGATAAAATCATAAAGAGACACAGTGCTTGATGCAAACCAAAGCAACTCAGAATTGTGGGGAATGATTAAATCTGCAAATTAATAAATATATACTTACCGGTATACGAATCATTTAAAACATAGAAAATCAACACGGTATAATAAATATGTGACATTTGTATGATGCATGCACACATGCAAAATGCAGATATAGGATAGACCAAGTCACTTGCATGTATTCTAAAAGCTCTGCATGGCTTTCTTTGCTTGGGTTTGAAGTAAAAAATATGTGCGCACATGACAATGCCTTTTGTGAACTGTTCAGTTGTAGTCCTCTATCTTTACGTGAGTCATGAACAGCGTTTGGATGATCCACAGAGCTTTTTAACACCATAAAAAATGGAGCAATTTATTTGCCTACTTATTTTTGCAAGAAATGAGCAACGTTGCTGGATTAAAATGTAGCCAGCAACATGTATACATTTGTTACAACAAACACTAAAGGAAAATTAGGTGAATGGAAACTTTTTATTGTGACTTTACAGAAGTCCTATAACACAAAGAACGGACAGGTGTCCGTGCTAATGCTGCTGTCAATACAATACAGCACATATATTTACTGAATCTTTGATGTTCTTTTGCTGTAGCTAACAATGGTCTATTCTACATTTTACTTGAACTTCATTTCTTTTGATCTCTTACACTTCCTTATCTCTGTACCACCCTCTCCCTTGATGCTCAGGCTGTAGAAGTGTCTCGACCCGAAACGTCACCCATTCCTTCTATCCAGAGATGCTGCCTGACCCACTGAGTTATTCCAGCATTTTTTGTCTATCTTTGGTGTAGACCAGCATCTGCAGTTCCCTCCTACACATTTCATCTTAATTCCTATTCAGATATCCAATAGAAATTATAGGCTCATGCTGGAAGAGGCAGGAATTTTGGGGGGCACATGTTGCAGTTGATAACACAAGGAATAAGGAACCACCGATAATTTGCTTCTCGGCACAATGTGCATAAAATAATGCGTCTCTGCTCAACAAGGGTGCTGCAACATTCCCAATGGCACCAAGGTCAAAAGAAAAAATATGATGGGAAGCATAGAGATGCAGGAAGATAAAATAGTTTTTAACATGTGAACTGGCAGTTTTGAGTACCATTGCTAAACATTTTTGCTTGATGCTAGGGTGGAGGGTATAAGGTGAGAAAGGGAAGGTAAACGGTGAAGTAAGATATAAATGAATATGATAATGAGGAGATGCATAAGGATTCGATCTGTTGAAGCAGAAAGAACCAATTCTGGTGCATATTGGTGGTAATACGTAGAGGGCATTGTGGTAGATGAGCTTGAATTGGGAGAAATTAGAGATGGAGTAAGCAAAGATACCAGGAAGAGCATTACAAAAACTATATTCTAGGTGAAGAAGGGACGGGGACAGTTATTTGTTACAGCAGCAGAATAGGTATACAAAAGTTATTTGAGAAAACTGGTACTGTTAATTTGCTTTGAAATTCTCAATCAAAGGTTTTCTATGGGTTTGGATGGATAAACAAGTAGATCAGTAAAATGTGATTCCAGGTTATGTTGAGGGTGATGGTAATTAATTGGCATGATCCTAATTTTATAGAGAATTGGGTGATTTATTTTCCATCCTCCTTCAAATGAACACAATGAAACCAGATCTGTTCAATTCTGACTCTGCCCCAAATCTGTGCCTTTCTCGCAATGAACAATAAGACTTCCTCAGGTCCCACTCTGAAGTATTTCTCATTAAACAGTGTGAACCCAAGGCAAAATTAACCCTCAAACCCAATATACTTTTCTATAGTAGGGTATTGTATTTTCACAGCTCCAACCTTCCTCTGAAACATCACTTTTTGGCTTAATGCCATGGGTTCTCTGAGGTCTTAGAACGTTGGCACATCTCTGGTATTTCTTTCCATCCCATAGAGATGATCCCCTTTCCTGACCCAGCCTGAGCTGACATTTCTAGCTGCAATTAATGATATTTTTGTATGTTAACTTCCTGACCTTCTGCTGAGAATCATACTGAAAAGTGGACACAAATAGTCATTTTTCAGACCAAGTAAAAAGCATCTAGTTTTTTTTTTTGAAGAATAGTCATTATTATAGCACAGGCAAATTTTGCATAATTTTTTAGAACTTGCTTTGCATAGTGCAAGAAATGATCAGTTCAACTGGCTAAGGGCCAAGCGTTGGTCAATAAAGAAGGAGAAACCGTTTGTCATATTCAAATAACACAGCAGGACCTTTTATATCCACCAAAAGTGATGGTAAATGATTGTCTGGCGTTTCTTGCTCTAGGAAGAGTCCCAACAATGCAATACTTCCATCTTACAGTATATTGAAATATCAGTTTAGTTCACATATTCAACTTCTAAGAGACACAAGAGACTGCAATGCTGGAATCTTGAACAACAAGACAAAGTGCTGGAGGAACTCATTGGGTCAGGCAGCATCTGTGGAGAGAAATGAACAGATGCCGTTTTGGGACTGGACTAATCTTTTTATTCGAGTCCCAGTGTCTTCTGAGCGCTGCCATTGAACCAACTTAGAAGGCATACCAGGACTGAAGGAAATAATGTAAAGGCCTAACGGACATTGGGAAAGGAGAATGCAACTTCCTCTGGTAAAGGGCAAGTTACAATTGTTTTGAACAAGACAATGTGAATAGCAGAAGAGTTGAAACATTATGTTAGACGTGTCATAGAAACATAGAAATTAGGTGCAGGAGTAGGCCATTCGGCCCTTCGAGCCTGCACCGCCATTCAATATGATCATGGCTGATCATCCAACTCAATATCCCGTACCTGCCTTCTCTCCATACCCCCTGATCCCCTTAGCCACAAGGGCCACATCTAACTCCCTCTTAAATATAGCCAATGAACTGGCCTCAACTACCCTCTGTGGCAGAGAGTTCCAGAGATTCACCACTCTCTGTGAAAAAAGTTCTTCTCATCTCAGTTTTAAAGGATTTCCCCCTTATCCTTAAGCTGTGACCCCTTGCCCTGGACTTCCCCAACATCGGGAATAATCTTCCTGCATCTAGCCTGTCCAACCCCTTAAGAATTTTGTAAGTTTCTATAAGATCCCCTCTCAATCTTCTAAATTCTAGAGAGTATAAACCAAGTCTATCCAGTCTTTCTTCATAAGACAGTCCTGACATCCCAGGAATCAGTCTGGTGAACCATCTCTGCACTTCCTCTATGGCAATAATGTCCTTCGTCAGATTTGGAGACCAAAACTGTACGCAATACTCCAGGTGTGGTCTCACCAAGACCCTGTACAACTGCAGTAGAACCTCCCTGCTCCTATACTCAAATCCTTTTGCAATGAAAGCTAACATACCATTTGCTTTCTTTACTGCCTGCTGCACCTGCATGCCTACCTTCGATGACTGGTGTACCATGACACCCAGGTCTCGCTGCTTCTCCCCCTTTCCCAATCGGCCACCATTTAGATAATAGTCTGCTTTCCCGTTTTTGCCACCAAAATGGATAACCTCACATTTATCCACATTATACTACATCTGCCAAACATTTTCCCACTCACCCAGCCTATCCAAGTCACCTTGCAGTCTCCTAGCATCCTCCTCACAGCTAACACTGCCCCCCAGCTTAGTGTCATCCGCAAACTTGGAGATATTGCCTTCAATTCCCTCATCCAGATCATTAATATATATTGTAAATAGCTGGGGTCCCAGCACTGAGCATTGCGGTACCCCACTAGTCACTGCCTGCCATTGTGAAAAGGACCCGTTTACTCCTACTCTTTGCTTCCTGTTTGCCAGCCAGTTCTCTATCCACATCAATACTGAACCCCCAATGCCGTGTGCTTTAAGTTTGTATACTAATCTCTTATGTGGGACCTTGTCAAAAGCCTTCTGGAAGTCCAGATACACCACATCCACTGGTTCTCCCCTATCCACGCTAATAGTTACATCCTCGAAAAATTCTATAAGATTCGTCAGACATGATTTACCTTTCGTAACCTTTTGTCCAATGATTTCACCACTTTCCAAATGTGCTGCTATCCCATCTTTAATAACTGACTCTAGCAGTTTCTCCACTACCGATGTTAGACTAACTGGTCTGTAATTCCCCGTTTTCTCTCTCCCTCCCTTCTTATAAAGTGGGGTTACGTTTGCTACCCGCCAATCCTCAGGAACTACTCCAGAATCTAAAGAGTCAAGACTATGCCAGATAGAAAAAAAATGATCACAACCCGTGTTTCAAATTTCCTCCTCCTTGCTTTAGAAAAACACCTCTACTGTTTCTTCAGCAAAAAAAAAGTTGTGTAGATGGAGGAACTCAGCAGGTCAGGCAGCATCTGTGCAGGGAATAGACAGATTGATTTCAATTGAGTGTCATTTTCCTCCACAGATACTGTCTGAATTGCTGAGTTCTTCCAGCTGCTCTCTTTTTTTGCTACAGATTCCACATTCCACATTCAGCTGTCCCTTAGGCCTTAACTGTTTCTTTAACGTGCTTATCTCTCCTGTTTTGTTGGTCTTCCCTTCCAATATATTCTACAGTTCTTTGGGTGAGAAAGTGTTGTTGTGCCCAGTTTTCCAGTTGTGCTTGGTCCCAATCATTTATATTCTTTATCATAAAGAACCCATTCTCCTGCTTTCTCCCCATAACCTCTAACACCTGTACTAATCTTGGATAAATTCTGTAAAACCTTTAATCCACAGACTACTCTTAGCACCTCATTATGTAGCCATAAGGGAATTAATATTTTTGTGACCAAAGTATTGAATTTGTATGGTTGCATCAGCACTCATAGTTAATGAGAGTATGTTCATTTGTTTGCAGGGAAGCTGAAGATGCTTGTGTTGATGTAATGATTGGTTAAATCATTTCACTGTACATCTTGCTCATGTGTCCATATCTTTTTTATTTCCAGGAATTGTCCTGATTCTAAGCGTACATTCACCAAACGGTTTATGCTAGAAAAGCACATTCGACTCATGCATGGCATTAAAAATCCTGACGTGTCACAGATGACAGAGTCAACAATCATAGCAGGATCTCCAAAGAAAGAAGATAACCAGGTTAGTTTTAATCAAACCCAACCCACAGCTTGCAACAACTGCTGTCATTGCTGCAGAATACTTTTCCTACTTTGATTTTGATCTCATTGGTGAAAATTGTTTTTGGAATACATGTAGTTTTGGGTCGAAGGCAGAAGATTTAAAAATATAGGGTTGAGTCGCCAAAGACAGTTTTCCCCAGACTTTGAATGGATATATAGATCCCTTCTCCTCTGTCAATTAGATATTCCATTTAAGGAGGTCAGGCATAAAGCCATAAGTAATAGGAGTAGAATTAGGCCATTTGGCCTATCAAGACTACTCCACCATTCAATCATGGCTGATCTATCTATCCCTCCTAACCCATTCTCCTGCTTTCTCCCCATAACCTCTAACACCTGCACTAATCAAGAATCTATCTATCTCAGCCTTAAAAATATTCAGGCTTGGCCTCCGCAGCCTTCTGCGGCAAAGAATTCCACAGATCCACCACCCTCTGACTAAATAAATTTCTCCTCATCTCCTTCTTAAAAGAACATCCTTTAATTCTGAGGCTATGACCTCTAGTGCTAGACTCTTCCACTAGTGGAAACATCCTCTCCACATCCACTCTATCCAAGCCTTTCACTATTCTGCATCATTTATCATCAAAAAACCTGCTAATATTTTACGACAAAGAATATTTGTCAGAACTGTGAAAGAGAGGGAACAATTCAGTTCCTTTGCCAGATTTGAAAAAAGGTCTTTGATCTAAAACTTTAATTCCCTTCACATTAGGGGCAATTTTACAAAGGCAATTGAGCCATGCACGTCATGCAGGGAATTCAGCAGGTCAGTTTGGAGCAAACCCTGTTCTTCCCAAACTTACCATGGGATAGCCACAAAAGATGGTAATCCTTGCTCACCTATCTTATCCTTGACTTGGGAATACTTAAAACTGGTGGATGCACAAGCAATCCACTTCCCAACAGCTGGCAAACCCAGACAGTGGAGACACTCCCAGTGGAAACAAAAATGAAGCACCAAACAATATTAATCTTACTGGCAGCAGAAATCACACAAATATGGCTCAATTTTCAGTTGCCCATTAATTTTGTTAATAGCAGAGGTTGTTTCCAAGATTGTTATTCAAGTTTGGAATCAGTCGGCTATTAAAAACCACTGGACCTTTACTGTCAATATTTGATGTTGCTTGGTTAAGTGAAATAATTGTTATCAATGGCGGTGGCTAATTTAGATTTGAGTTTGTGTCATTGTGGTCACTAAAAGCCAAGACAGTTTAAATGCAGTTTCAAATGTCTTCAGTGGTAAGCAATGTGATGTCACTGGAGTTTCTCTGAGATTGTCCAAGAGTGTATTACTTGGAGCTTTTGTTGTTTCCCGTAGATTATGATGCCACCTAAGAGGAAGACAGAAGATGAAGTGGCGGAGATCCGGCCTCCTCCCAGGGGAGCCATCACACAGCCGTTGAAGAAACTGAAAATTAATGTCATCAAACTCAATAAATGTGCCGTGTGCGGCTTCACCACAGAGAACGTGACTCAGTTCCAAGAACATCTCCCCCAGCACAAAACTGATGGCACTACCTTTCAGTGCAGGGAGTGCGGCCTCTGCTATACCTCTCTCCAGTCCCTAACCAGACACTTGTTCATTGTTCACAAGATGAAGAATGCACAACAGGTTGCCAGGCAAAACGGTGCCCGGGAGGAGAACACAGCGGACTACAAAATGAGCCAGGAAGAGAGTCAGGCTGAAATGATGATGACGGGCAAAAAGTGCAAAGTTTGCTCCAAAACATTTGAAACTGAAGCTGCCTTGAACACACACATGCGAACACATGGCATGGCCTTCATTAAGTCCAAGCGCCTGTGTACATCAGAGAAATGAGGAGCATTCTCACACAATATAATATCAGACAGTCGAGGTAACTCCACGCAGAACAGACTGCATCAGTTGAGGCAAACTCTGCCTTATTGCAGCTTTTACTTGTGTCATTGGAATGTCACGTGAATCCCTCAAACACCTCACCCATATAGACTGTTGCTTGTCATGGCCAGCATCACTTTTCAGCCGTAGTTTGATTAAAAGTAATACTTAAGATTTGAAAGTGTATGTTTTTTTGTACAATTGCTATACATATTTCCTTTTTTAATACAAAATAATATGAGAACTTTCTTATCACCACAAATCCAATTATTTTTTGTTATCATGAAGTGAGTTGTTCTTCCACAATGAGAAGCTAAAAATATTCACGCCGGTCATTTTATATATAAGGGAAAAGTAGAATCTTAAGTAACAGGTTATTGCTGAAATGTTATTTACTCATCCATTAGTTGGTTTAACTGAGCACTGCCTTTTAAAGATACAAAGTTGACTTCTGTTGGGCCAAATTAAACAGGGTTTCATTGCAACACCGCTGTCCTTTGGTAAGTTCAATTGTGTGATACATGAAGAAAAATAATTTGTGGATATAATCTCCAGGAAGTATGTGTTTGTTGATGAATGATCTAAAACCACAAGGATTCAAGGATGTGTTGACAACTTGATCTAATAGTGTGTGTGATTGTTCTTGCACTAATGTATGAGTATCCATGAGATGATTTTAATTTCTGAAGCAAATGAGTACTTAACTGCATGGATAAAAAATATTTTTTACAGGAGCTGTACATTTCTTTTTAAAATATTTTGCTTCACCTGTTCATTCATAAGACTATCATGGAGAGTTGCGGACCAGTGTTATATCCAGAACTGTTTCAGTTCCTACTTATTTTACTTCAATCTCCCCAAAAAAAATTTGAACCTCAAATTAAATATAAGGTGCATGAACCATAATATATGATGAAGAAGATTTTATAAAGAATGTTGTCCTGTTAGAAGGTAGCTAAACCAAAGCAATCGTTCATTTATAAAAATAGGTTGTAAAATGCACTTGCGGACTTTCGGCCAGCAACATAGAATAAAAAAATTAATGGGAGCTATATTTATTATGTGAGCCTGGAAGACTATTTATGGTGCATCCCTCTTGCACAAAATGAGGACCCTTCTCCACTGCAGCAGAACCTAGTTCTATTATGGTATTATGCTGACCCCTGGTGGTTAAAGTGCAGAAGTACAACTATTTTTTTTCCCTTTGAATAACCAGGGATATGGGAAAGGAATAACCCCTGATTTTTAAAAGGTATTGGAAATGATTAAAAAGAAAATGGACTGGTGATACTGGGTTACGACTAACATTTTTCAGATAACATTTTTCAGTATGTGATGGAATCCTGCAGGATTGGCCTTTCATTTTGTGGAAATGTTCCTGGCAACTTTTCTAACCAGTGATTTGTAAATATTTGGCCAGGCCTGGTAAACTTTAGTCTTTTCCTTCATAAAGTTTTACTTTAAATGCAAAATTAACTGTAATGTATTAATGGCCGCTCTAAGCCTATTTAAATTATAGAGGCAAAATGAATGATGGTAAGTATACAGCACATAAATGTTTGAATTGTCAATAAGCAATTGCTTATGTTAATTATCTCAATATTTAATTTTTAGTGATTAAAAATCACTTTTTTCTGGTAAGTACTTTTTTAAATCAGAATTGGTTCTTCTGATTCCAATCAAATCTAATCAGATTTCAGATTGTGGAGAGACAGTCGTTCGGTATATTTAAAGGTTTTAGATATTAAGGGAATTAAGGAATATTGGGTTAACGATGGAATGTAATACTGAAGTAAAAGATCAGCGATCGGAATAAGCATGAGGGACCAAGTGGTCTACTCCAACTTCTACCTCTGCTTAATTGTAATCTTTTGATGTGTGATTTCTGCAGGAGATACTGGAGAGTAATTGATATAACTGTGAACTTCTGAATCTCTAATGTTTCCTCTGGTCCCTGCGGTTATATGGCTCTGACCCATGTCCTGTGAAGCATTTTCTTTTGTCCAATCTGTTTTAGGCTTCCATGAACCCAGTGAATCCTTATTGTGTGCGGTGGGATGGGTTGAGGAATTTGATGTGAGAGACTCTTGCAATTGTACAGCTCTCTAAAAAAGCAAAGTTTAACATTTCAAGGGTCCTGCCACTAACTAGACTTAAAGGATGCTTTTTTTTAAGTGTATAAATGAAAGAGAATGCATTGCCATGTAATCTGATGCATAGGTTTACCATTTTGCTAAGAAATTAGAAAAGGTCAGGTGCAATGAGGTGGAAGCATGCGTGCTGTTCTCTAGATTGTGGGTTTAACTGTTGCCTGAACTGATGGGATCCAAGCTTATTTCATTTGTATAAGTCTTGTGTGAGGTATGGTCTTTAATGTGTCATTATTGGTGGTTTCGTGGAAAACTAAAATTGGCCATTTTTTTCTGCTGTCTAGGTGGCACAAGGAGGTATATTAAATAAGGATAAAAAGAACCAGAAGAATTATTTCAATGCTTATAGCTCATTCAATTGCAAGTCAGGACTGCTGCCCTGTGAAGAATAAAAGCAAAATTTCTAAAAAAAAATTGGGGGTAAACTAGTGTAATAATAAGCAGGATGTAACAAATTATTGCACTTGCAGAAACATGTGAATGTAGTTAATTCCATTTTGTTTTGTTTAATAAGTAACTTTAAATGTAAAGTTCCTGACTTCTGACATCAAACTCATTAGTTCACTGGAATTTTAAAATCAAGGTGGTCAGGAATTTGAACCAGTTTGAAAACAAAGGGATGATAGCAGTCTGTTCCTATCTATATATATATATTTAAAAAAACACGCATCTTGTGTTGCCATTTGTTCTAAAATTACCTGAATGTTCTTATATTTATTTTTATATATAAATAAAAGCTGCAACTTCCAGATTCCCTAGTTGTTGGTCTGGGCAAAACTATAGCTTCAGAATGTTACTTCCAGTCAGAGATTCTAGCTGCTCTTGTACCAAGCCTTAATTCATATTGATGTTAAAACAGGATTCCATGAAATGGGAACATTTGGTGCACATTGTATTTTTTCATGCTTTTAATCAAAATGTAAGCAGCTAGCCAAGCTTTGAATGTATTCCCCAATTTTCTTTTCAAGTAGCTAACGCGACCATTTGATAAGTACCAGGAAACTTATAAAAGGCAAATTACATTATTCTGTCCGATCCCTGGTCAGCATATCCAAGTCTACAGTCACATTATTACTGGACCTGTGTTTTTTTTAGCAGATTACTCTACTGGATCCAGTGTTATATCAGAAAATTCTTCTTAACCAATGAACCAACGCCCCAGTTATAAGATGGGCTTCCGTTTCCAGTTTCAATATTTATCAGCAAATTTAAAGAGTAGGCAATTCAGTCAATTGCAGTATTTTTAAATACTGTGACTGAACATGGTTGGAAAAAGTGAGGTTTATTTTCATGTGAAGCAGGACAAAGCGATAATTAAATATTTAATGCCGTGACATATCAGCAATATTAACAGATGTACTTTGGGCAGTAGAGCCCTTAAATGATTCACTAGATAACATAAATGACATGTTTAACAAAGCCGCAATAAGCAGAAAGCATAAGGCAAAATCGCTCTTAATTTATTGTTATAACTGACTTCTCTTGCAACTCTGAGCTTCTCATTATGTTTTGTTATGAGATTTTATATCTTGTGTGTTTATTTCAATGAAAATTTTATACTTTAAAAAAAATTACTTTTGGTGTAGATTTTGAAGGCATGAAAGATGTAGCTTCTGTCTTGTTGCTTCCTTAGGGAGTGTCATGCTGCTGTCCTTAATAGTAACATTTTCAGCTGTAACCTCATTAAATTTAAACATTTAATAAATGTTTAAAGTATTTAAAGAAATAACGTGTGTAACAGATTTTTGTTTTATTGCAGTGATAACCATTTACTACAAGTTAAACATTTTTAAAAGGAGTGAGATATGTTGATTTAGGTGAGGGAATAGTTAGATTTAAAAAGAAAAAAAATAAGACCAAGAACCAAGAAGCATTGGGGATTGGCAACTAGAATATGTTAGGGCTGAGTGTAACAATAATAGTGCATCAGTGAACAAAGTTAAAACATGGAAAATTGTTCAAATGTCAAAAAAATGTTTTAATTGCACCTCGATACATGAAGCGTCTGTTAACCAGTTAGATGACACAGTGACATAAATACATAAATGGTTTTAATTGGTGTTACAAAGACCTACCTTGAGGAATAAAGTATTCCTGTAACCAACTTGGAAACAATTTAAATAAAGCTAATCCAAAGGTAAGGTATCCTGTGGACAAGAGTGGTCAAAGTATAATTGTTATATATTAGGTTTCAGATGAGCACGGTTCAAACATAAACTTAAATAAATCCATTCAGCAGCTCGATCATGTGCTAAAAGGTTACTATTGACTTTTAGTGAAATGATGAGGTGAACAGGCTAAAGTAAATTGAGAAGTCAGATGAAAAGATTTGGCAGCCAATCGACAAGGCAAATAGTTAATGCAGTATTTCATAATTAATGGACAAATATTATTTTTTAAACTCCATGGGAATAGTGATCCATCTATGGCTAACTAATGAGGTTTAAATACAATATCAGACCAAAATAATGTGGAGATTGATTTTTTTGAGATAAAGAAGATGTACTGTGAAGATAAATTGAATAAGATTAACACATACACACTAGAGTTTACAAGAAATACTGATGCTTGTTGAAATCTAAGATGCTGATTCTCTTGGTTCGAGCTGGAGAAACTGAAGCATAAAGGAATAGATTCACTGAAATAAGACAGACATTTATTTACCCAAAGATTTGTAAACATTTAGTTTTGTTTAATCCAAGTGTTGTCCTTGCTCAGTCTTTGTAGTATGGTCTAGACTGAGACTTATTAATTTTTGGATAATCCAGAGTGATTGCATGGCCAAGTTAACTAGGATCTTAGGACCAGCCACAATCTTATTTAATGGTGGAATGGATTCAGGAAGCTGTATTATTGGCCTTGCTTTCTTTTGCTCTTAAATATAGAGGAAAAGATAGATCAGACAAGATTGAAGGGCGGAGTAGACTAATTAGGTCAAATGACATAATTCTGCTCCCATGACATGAACATGGATCTAGCTGAGATCTGGACCTAGATCTGAGGGAGTAATGAAGGTTTATGTTTGTAGATTGGTTCCTGATATTTGGAGGTTTTGTGATTCAGCCAAAGGCTATTAGCATTAAAGAACAATCCTGGATCAAGTTCTCATTGGTGGTTGGTGGATTCCCTTTAAGTGGCACACCTATTAAACCAGGGTACATGGCATTAGGCCAATGTCTGATGCATAAAATACTCCATTGCTACAAGAATGTTCACAACCAGAAATGCCCAAATGAATTTTTAGAGTGGCTGAATTCAATCAAGAAATGACAAAAGTAGCATGTCACCCCAGAAAATATTGAGTTTCATCATTAGTGCTGTTCAAACAATAGTGAAGAAGGGTCTCAACCCAAAATGTTTCTTCCTTCTATCCAGAGATGCTGCCTGTCCCGCTGGGTTACTCAAGCATTTTGTGTCTATCTTCAGTGTCACACGTCTGAATTTCTAAGCTACTGCAGATACAACAAATGAGGCAAGTGGATTTTTCCCCTCGCTTTCCATCTGATTTGATAGGTTGCAAGTTCAGTGTGTTGGTTCAGCTATTCTTTCTGGATAGATGTTTAAACATTTTGTTTTGTCTGCCAAATGCAATGTTCAATATCTAACCCTATTGATTGTGTTTGATTGTCATGCACCGGGGATGGAACATGGATTTCTTATTTACAGCAGCTTTACAGGCACTTTAACACGACAAATAAATATCCAATAAACAATAATCTACATTTTCAGTTATTCTAGGTAACCAGACCATAATACGCAAGGTGAAGTATGTATTTAGTTTTTTAGTTTAGTTTAGAGATACAGCGCGGAAACAGGCCCTTTGGCCCACTGAGTCCGCACCGGTACCCGCAGACTAACACTATCCTACACACACTAGGGACAATTTACACTTATGCCAAGCCAATTAATCCACAAGCCTGGATAGACACAAAATGCTGGAGGAGCTCAGCATCTCTGGAGAGAAGGAATGGGTGACGTTTCAGGTCAAGACCCTTCTTTAGACTGTCCTGCATTTTGTATCTATCTTCGATTTAAACCAACATCTGCAGTCAGGGCCGCCTTAACAGCATTATAGGGCCCCGGGCAAAGCAGTGCACTGGGGCCTCTGCCTACACATTTCATAGAAACATGGAAAATAGGTGCAGGAGTAGGCCATTCGGCCCTTCGTGCCTGCACCGCCATTCAATATGATCATGGCTGATCATCCAACTCAATATCCTCTATCTGCCTTCTTTCCATACCCCCTGATTCCTTTAGCCGCAAGGGCCACATCTAACTCCCTCTTAAATATAGCCAATGAACTGGCCTCAACCACATTCTGTGGCAGAGAATTCCAGAGATTCACCACTCTCTGTGTGAAAAATGTTTTTCTCATCTCAGTCCTAAAAGATTTCCCCTTTATCCTTAAACTGTGACCCCTTGTTCTGGACTTCCCCAACATCGGGAACAATCTTCCTGCATCTAGCCTGTCCAACCCCTTAAGAATTTTGTACGTTTCTATAAGATCCCCCCTCAATCTTCTAAATTCTAGTGAGTACAAGCCGAGTCTATCCAGTCTTTCTTCATATGAAAGTCCTGACATCCAAGGAATTTGTCTGGTGAACCTTCTCTGTACTCCCTCTATGGCAAGAATGTCCCTCCTTAGATTTAGAGACCAAGACTGTACGCAATACTCCAGGTGTGGTCTCACTAAGACCCTGTACAACTGCAGTAGAACCTCCCTGCTCCTATACTCAAATCCTTTTGCTATGAATGCTAACATACCATTCGCTTTCTTCACTGCCTGCTGCACCTGCATGCCTACTTTTAATGACTGGTGTACCATGACACCCAGGTCTCGTTGCATCTCCCCATTTCCAAATCAGCCACCATTCAGATAATTTGTTTTTGTTCCTTTTTTTTCACTTTGCTATAATCTGAATCTGGACACCTACTCCTGCCTTTCAATTGTTATTCACTTGGGGTGGGAGATTGCAACCTTCACTTGGTCCGCCCTGTTTCGACAAATGCAATCAACCCGGCGTGCACAATCAAATAAGATCAAATAGAACAAGTTGTCCAACAACTTTAGGCTGTGCACGCCATATGCAAGAAGAAGACAAGAAGAAGAAGATGTTTCTAAGAAGATAAATACGATGGGTTTCCTTTTCCAGGATTTTCAGTTATGTAGCGTGTGAGATACGTACACATACATACACATGTGGTTGCAGAGGTGACTGTGCTACTAAATCAGAGGCGAACGCTAATGTCCACGTTCTCATAAAAATTAACATTAATATTGTTCATTATCTTTTGTAAAACACGTGCTAAATATGCATTTTCCAATAACAAATATTTATAGTTTAGTATAGTATAGTATTGATTCATTGACAGCAAGTCAACATACATAGATTAGAATGTGTGTGGTGGTGGGCCTGATCTCCGATAACAATGAGAAGGCCTACCGGGAGGAGGTGGCTGAACTGGCACTCTGGTGTCAGGACAACAGCCTCCTCTTGAATATCATAAAAACTAAGGAGCGGATCGTGGACTTTAGAAGGGCACAACATCCGAGGACGTACACGCCACTGGAGATAAATGGGGCTACTGTGGACAGGGTGAGCTGCTTTACATCACAGAGGATCTGACATGGACAACACACGCAGCCGCACTGGTGAGTAAGACAAAGCAGTGCCTTTACCACCTCAGGCAGCTGAGGAAATTCAGAATCTCTCTGAGGATCATTCAGTGCTTCTACTCGGGGGCTGTAGAAAGCATCTTGTCCGGCAACATCACAATCTGGTTCGGCCGAACGCACTATGAGAATTACACTCGCCCCCTGCAGGAACTATACATCAGAAGGTACAGATCCAGAGCCAGCAACATTGTGGGGGACCCCTACCGCCCCAGCAACGGTCTGTTCCAGCTGTTACGGTCAGGCAAACGCCTCCGCTGTCATGCTGTGAAAACAGAGGATGAGACGGAGTTTCTTCCCACAGGCCATTAGGACTAAAATCTTATCTCACCGAGGACTAATTTACTGTACCAATTTACTGTTGTGTTGTGTCTTTTTAAAATTGTTTTTTTTCCTAACATGTATATACTGATTCTGTTCTGTAGTTTTTGCACAATCCGCAGGCATTGCCACTCTCATTTCACTGCACATCTTGTATGTGTATGTGACAAATAAACTTGACCTGACCTGGCTTGTCATGGGGCACCTATACTCGTGGGGCTCCGGGCAACTGCCCAGCGTGCCCATGCGTTAAGACGGCCTTGTCTACAATTCTTTCCTAATCGACCTACAAACCTGTATGTCTTGGGAGTGTGGGAGGAAACCGAAGATCTCGGAGAAAACCCACGCAGTCCACAGAGAGAATATATAAACTCTTTACAGACAGCACCCATAGTCAGGATTGAACCTGGGTCACCGGCACTGTAAGCGCTATAAGGCAGTAACTCTACCGTTGTGCCACCGTGCCTCATTATTCTAATATGTAAAAAGGCTACAGCAGATATTTGCTGAGGTAGGGTTGTGCAGGATGGTTTAAGAGCCTGATTGTTGGTGGGAAGAAACTTTTTTTGAACCGGGAGATAATGGTTCTCAAATTCCTGTACCTTCTTCCCGATATTAGTAACAAGATGAGAGCGTGACCTAGGGTGGACAGAGTCATAGAGCACGGAAACAGGCTCTTCCACCCAACTCGCACATGTTGATCAAGATGACCTTTCTAAGCTAGTCCCATTAGCCTGGGTTTGGCTCCTATTTCTTTAAACCTTTCCTATTCATGTGCATGTCCAAATGCTTTTTTCAAAGTTGTTATTGTACAATTGGTGTTAGAAACATAGAAACATAGAAATTAGGTGCAGGAGTAGGCCATTCGGCCCTTCGAGCCTGCACCGCCATTCAATATGATCATGGCTGATCATCCAACTCAGTATCCCGTACCTGCCTTCTCTCTCCTACCCTCTGATCCCCTTGGCCACAAGGGCCACATCTAACTCCCTCTTAAATATAGCCAATGAACTGGCCTCAACTACCCTCTGTGGCAGAGAGTTCCAGAGATTCACCACTCTCGGTGTGAAAAAAGTTCTCCTCATCTCGGTTCTAAAGGATTTCCCCCTTATCCTTAAGCTGTGACCCCTTGTCCTGGATTTCCCCAACATCGGGAACAATCTTCCTGCATCTAGCCTGTCCAACCCCTTAAGAATTTTGTAAGTTTCTATAAGATCCCCTCTCGATCTCCTAAATTCTAGAGAGTATAAACCAAGTCTATCCAGTCTTTCTTCATAAGACAGTCCTGACATCCCAGGAATCAGTCTGGTGAACCTTCTCTGCACTCCCTCTATGGCAATTATGTCCTTCCTCAGATTTGGAGATCAAAACTGCACGCAATACTCCAGGTGTGGTCTCACCAAGACCCTATACAACTGCAGTAGAACCTCCCTGCTCCTATACTCAAATCCTCTTGCTATGAAAGCCAACATGCCATTCGCTTTCTTTACTGCCTGCTGCACCTGCATGCCTACCTTCAATGACTGGTGTACCATGACACCCAGGTCTCGTTGCATCTCCTCCTTTCCCAATCGGCCACCGTTTAGATAATAATCTGCTTTCCCGTTTTTGCCACCAAAATGGATAACCTCACATTTATCCACATTAAACTGCACCTGCCAAACATTTGCCCACTCACCCAGCCTATCCAAGTCACCTTGCAGTCTCCTAGCATCCTCCTCACACCTAACACTGCCCCCCAGCTTAGTGTCATCCGCAAGCTTGGAGATATTGCCTTCAATTCCCTCATCCAGATCATTAATATATATTGTAAATAGCTGGGGTCCCAGTACTGAGCCTTGCGGTACCCCACTAGTCACTGTGATATAGATATAAATAGTGTAAATAATGCTGCAAAGCCTTATTTGGACAGTCGTTGATTGGTTAAGATGTTGAGCTTTGTCTGGGTTGTCTGAATCCCAAGGCACATGTTGCATAATTAATCTCTGTTAACTTCCATCTGGAAGCTTCGTCAGATACATTGTATTAGTTACTGTGTTATTTGATTAGGGAACTGTCTATCATGCACTGTATTAATCAATATGTGTTATTAAACTGTAAAGAGACCACCCCGTATGATTTGGCCCCTCAAGGTTCGGGGACCTATAAAAAGGTAACTCCCACAAGGTCCAATGTCGATCTTCTGGAAGAGCGCTTGGGACTGCGCGACCTTTTGGAGTGTCTCTGCTTGCACGAGGCTAGAATGGTTTGGCCAAGCAGATATACGGATCGATCCAGCGGTGGTTAGGTATAGTAGTGGGGAACTGTTGTTGTGTTATCCAAAATAAAGTTTAGTTGCTCAAGTGCTTGATTCAGTATTTTATTGACTAGTCTGGGGGAGCTTAAAATGAGCTATTTACAATATTAGCTGCATTCTTGATTCAGTGCATCCTGTATATCCCATCATTGGTTGAGAGGTCTATACTCCCAATGGACTTGACCATGTCCACCATTTTCTGCAGTTTCTGTCATTTTGAGTTATCAAACCAAGCCATGATGCAATCAATCAATAGGGTCTCTACCGTACACTTGTAGAATTTCGATAGATTGTTTGTTGAGATACCAAATCTTTTCAATCTTCATCGGGAGGCATTGATGGGCATTGATGGGCTTTCATTTATGATTCAAGTTGTTTATTGTCACGCCAGTACCATACATGGTACAATCCTGTGTGAAAATCTTGTGCTGGATGATTCCGTACAGTAAATTTAACATTATAATTTAATGCATGCACTTTATAATTTAAAGTGAACATTAAATTATAGACAGAGTCCAGTTCAGGTGAGTTTCAGAGCTGATTGGTTCAGCAGCCTGAGTGCCTGGGGGAAAAAGCTGTTTGAGTGTCTAGTGGGCACTGAAGGGTTCTCCATCCACCGTATGGACAGTACACTGGCATCTGGGAAAGGGAGAGGTGGTGGTGCTCAGACGTGGCAGTCCTGTCCAACTCCTGCTCTCCACACCTCGAATATCTGGCGGTGAAGTGCCGTCCCTTCTACCTTCCAAGGGAATTCACCTCCGTTATCCTGACCGCGGTCTACATCCCACCCCAGGCAGACGTCCGTCTGGCACTGGAGGAGCTGCATGCCGTGGTCAACAAACAACAGATGTCTTACCCCGAAGCATTTACCCCCATTGCTGGGGACTTCAATAAGGCAAACCTAAAGAAATCACTCCCTAACTTCCACCAACATGTCTCCTGCTGCACCAGAGGACCAAACACCCTCGACCACTGCTACACCACCATCAAGAATGCCTTTCGCTCTATCCCTCGCCCTCATTTCGGTAAATCCGACCATACTGCGGTGCTGCTTCTATCTGACAACAAAAAGCAATTATAGAGCTCAGGCCGTTATTCATCGATTAAAGCTCGGCATTTAATACAATCATCCCCTCCCAACTGGTTACCAAACTCTCAGAACTGGGTCTCTGCGCATCCCTCTGCAATTGGATCCTCGACTTCCTCATTCACAGACCACAGTCTGAAGTGTGGAGTCTACTTGGTCCGTCCAGCGTTGAACTAACCTATAGGTGGGGAGGGGCAGGATGGAGGAGTGGTCTGATTTGCCTAGTGGTGGGTGGGGGGGCGGCCTTACAACCATGGCAGAAGGTGGTGTAGCAGTGATCCAGTATGCAGTCTTCGTGCGTGGGGCAGAAGATGTGCTGGTGGAGTTTTGGGAGGACTTCTGTCAGGTTGGCGCTGTTGAAGTCCCTCGCGGTGATGAAGGCAACGTCCGGATCTCCTGTGAGCTGCTGACCTTATACAGTTCCCCCTGTGCCTGCTATGTGTTTGCCTGGGAGAAGAAGGGGGGGGGGGGGCAGAATGGCCGGCAGACCAGTATGAGGTATTCCAGATCAGGGGGAGCAGAAGTCTGTACGTTCCTTTGATCGCACCAGTTGTTCACATAGAAACACACTTCTCTGCCCCTATTCTTCACCTGTCCGCTCGATGTAAGGGGAGCCCGGTGAGCCAGATGGCTTGATCCGGGACCCCTGCCGACAACCAGGTCTCTGTGAGGCCGATGATGTTTACAACCATATAATAATTACAGCACGGAAACAGGCCATCTCGGCTTTTGGTCCATCTTTGCCGAACACTTATTTCCCCCTAGTCCCATCTACCTGCACTCAGACCATAACCCTCCATTCCTTTCCCGTCCATATAACTATCCAATTTATTTTTAAATGATAAAATCGAACCTGCCTCCACCACTTTCACTGGAAGCTCATTCCACACAGCTACCACTCTCTGAGTAAAGAAGTTCCCCCTCATATTACCCCTAAACTTCTGTCCCTTAATTCTCAGTCATGTCCTCTTGCTTGAATCTTTCCTACTCTCAATGGAAAAAACATATCCACGTCAACTCTGTCTATCCCTCTCATTATTTTAAAAGACCTCTATCAAGTCCCTCCCTTAACCTTCTGCGCTCCAAAGAATAAAGACCTATGGCCCTGGTGCCTCGCTGGAAGAGGACCTGAGCCCTCAGTTCGCTCAGCTTGTTGTCCAGGGACTGTACATTGGCCAGCAATAAGCAAGGGAGTGCGTGTCGGTGAGCTTGTCGCCTCAGCCTGTCCAGGATCCCGGCTCTCCTGCCCCTCTTCCTTGGCTGCTTCTGCAGTTCAGGGCATGGTGACAGGAACTCTGGGACGGGAGTGATATTGTTGCAGCGAGCAAGCGTAGACCTGATGTCCAGAAGTGTCTGTTTGCTGTACTTGATTTTGGGGGTGCTGCTGTTGCCCATTTTCCGTTGTTCCAGGTGGTTCTGTGCTGTAGGCCTGAAAACTGTAGGCCTGAAAACTGTAGGCCTGTAAACTGTGCAAAACGACTAAAAAAAACCTAAAAAGCTTCAGGAAAGCTGCTACTGCCCTAGCACTTGAAGCAAAAAGAACGAAAGAAGAAGAAAAAAAATCATATTGTGATTACATCAATGTGGTGGGCCCAGGACAGATCTTCAGATATATAAATGCCCAAGACCTTAAAACTGTTGTCTCTCTCCATCGTCATTCTGCCGATAAGGACAGGTTCATGGACCTTCAGCATTCCCTTCCAGAAATCAATAATCAGCTCTTTGGTCTTGTTAACATTGAGAGCTAGAATAGTGTCCATTCAATCAGATTATCAATCTCCCACCTGTGCTCTGACACATCATTAGGTATTGTTTGTCTCACAATGGTGGTATCATTGGCAAATTTATAGATGAATTTGGAACTCTGTGTGGATACATAGTTATAGAGAGTACAGCTGGGGATTAAGCATGCAGCCTTGAGATACCCTGTCCTGGTGTTCAGTGAGGAAGAATTGTTGCTATCAATTCACACATCTCCAAGCTCTGGGCATTGAGAATCAGCACCCCCTCTGCAAATGGATCCTCAACTTCCTCACCCACAGACCACAGTCAATAAGGATACGTGACCAAACACTCCATGAGAACCCTTAACAGTGGTGCCTGCAAGGATATGGTAAAATCATTAAACATATTAGAGAGTTAAATAAAATAAAATAAACCAGCATCTGCAGTTCTTTGTTTCTGGAGATTACAGTGTTGTGTATGAAGCCCAATCCAAACTAGCAACTCCCCCATCCCCATTCTTCATATGAAAGTCCTGACATCCCAGGAATCAGTCTGGTGAACCTTCTCTGTACTCCCTCTATGGCAAGAATGTCTTTCCACAGATTAGGAGACCAAAACTGTACACAATACTCCAGGTGTGGTCTCACCAAGACCCTGTACAACTGCAGTAGAACCTCCCTGCTCCTATATTCAAATCCTTTTGCTATGAATGCTAACATACCATTCGCTTTCTTCACTGCCTGCTGCACCTGCATGCCTACTTTCAATGACTGGTGTACCATGACACCCAGGTCTCGTTGAATCTCCCCATTTCCTAATCGGCCACCACCAGTCTACTTTCCTGTTTTTGCCGCCAAAGTGGATAACCTCACATTTATCCACATTATACTGCATCTGCCATGCATTTGCCCACTCACCCAGCCTATGCAAGTCACCTTGCAGCCTCCTAGCATCCTCCTCACAGCTAACACTGCCCCCCCAGCTTCATGTCATCTGCAAACTTGGAGATGTTACATTCAATTCCCTCGTCCAAATCATTAATATATATTGTAAATAGCTGGGGTCCCAGCACTGAGCCTTGCGGTACCCCACTAGTCACTGCCTGCCATTGTGAAAAGGACCCGTTTACTCCTACTCTTTGCTTCCTGTCTGCCAGCCAGTTCTCTATCCACATCAATACTGAACCCCCAATACCGTGTGCTTTAAGTTTGTATACTAATCTCTTATGTGGGACCTTGTCGAAAGCCTTCTGAATGTCTAGATATAACACATCCACTGGTTCTCCCTTATCCACTCTACTAGTTACATCCTCGAAAATTTCTATAAGGTTCGTCAGACATGATTTACCTTTCATAAAGCCATGCTGACTTTGTCCAATGATTTCACCACTGGGTTGCATTGAGGTTGGAGATTGCAACCTTCACGTGGTCTGCCCTGTTTCAACGAATGCAATCAACCTGGCATGCACAATCACATAAGATCAAATAGAACAAGTTGTCCAACAACTTTAAGCTGTGCACGCCATACGCAAGAAGAAATGCATCCCCTCTAACCTCATCTACTGCAGTGTTCCAGATGTGCCCTTCTTTACAGTAGCAATAACTAGGGTAGACTCGGCGACAATTTGCCCAAACACTTGCGCTCAATCCACCAAGTCCCGCTGGTTCTCCCGGTTGCTAATCCTTTAAACTCCCCTTCCCATTCCTACAGTGACCTTTCTGTCCTGGACCTCTTCCATTGCCAGAGAAAAATGACACGCAAACTGTAGGAACACCACCTCATATTACCTAGACTAATTACAACTTAATGCTATGAACGTTGAATTCTCCAATTATAGGTAACTATCCTACAACCAAACCGTCCTTCTTCCCCCTGCCCCGCCTGGACTTGCATCCATTTCTCCCCATCACCTTCCACCTATATTTCTTCCTCTGTCTTCACAATTCGTACGTCTCCTATTCCTACCTCACACCTTTTCTCTTTTCATCTCTAGACTTTGTTGAACCATCTGCTTATCGAACACTCACCTCACCTCTATCCACATATCACCGGCCAGGCTTTGTCTCTGAACCTCCTCTCTTCCAGCTTTCCTCCCCCTCCTCACCACCACAGTCAGTCTGAAGAAGGGTCCCAACCCAAGATGTGACCTATCCACGTTCTCCAGAGTTGCTGCCTGACCTGTTGAGTCACACCAGCACTTTGTGTCTTTTTTTAAACCAGCAACTTTGTGTCTATATAAGGGGATGTCTATTGACTGTGCTTTTATATATTTTGTTGAGGTTTCGGTTTTGAGGCATTGCCCATTAGCATTTTAAGAAGGGTTTCGGCCTGAAACGTTGCCTATTTCCTTCGCTCCATAGATGCTGCTGCATCCGCTGAGTTTCTCCAGAATTTTTGTGTACCTAGCATTTTATCAATGTTTTGTATAAAGGGTTGTGTGAATGCAATATTTTAAAAACCTGTACATAAAATTCTAACGTGCCAGACAGCTGTGATCTTCACTTTGCACAAAATAACAATGTCAAAATGCCTAACAAATGAGGAATTTCCAAATGAGTGTCAAGTTGATATAAAGGAGACACTGTAATAGATATTGTGATTGTTTGGCATGAATCGATTCATATTTTCTTTCAAGATATGACCAGATATGGGAAATCTTAGTAAAAGTCAGCAGTTGAATAAATATTGCACTCTTAAAGAAGAATGGAAGCACAAATGGCACAGGTAATGAAAGGTCGATCTGATAAATAGTGACACACAGTTCTATTGATTCACAAATCAGCAACAAGAGGACAGGTTTAAAATGAAACATAACAGAAGGTATACTGGAGTGAAAAGGGCAACATCACTGTGGAATCCTCATAATCCTGGGCGCAGGGACGTTTTTAATTGTACCTTTACCTCACTGTTTATTGTCAAAGGGAATAATGTGAATAAGGTTTAGTGCAAGATAAAGTCCGATCAAAGATAGTCCGATCATTGACTCCAATTACCATATAACATATAACATATAACAATTACAGCACGGAAACAGGCCATCTCGACCCTTCTAGTCCGTGCCGAACACGTATTCTCCCCTAGTCCCATATACCTGCGCTCAGACCATAACCCTCCATTCCTTTCCCGTCCATATAACTATCCAATTTATTTTTAAATTATAAAATCGAACCTGCCTCCACCACCTTCACTGGAAGCTCATTCCACACAGCCACCACTCTCTGAGTAAAGAAGTTCCCCCTCATGTTACCCCTAAACTTCAGTCCCTTAATTCTCATGTCATGTCCCCTTGTTTGAATCTTCCCTACTCTCCGTGGGAAAAGCTTTTCCACGTCAACTCTGTCTATCCCTCGCATCATTTTAAAGACCTCTATCAAGTCCCCCCTTAACCTTCTGCGCTCCAAAGAATAAAGCCGTAACTTGTTCAACCTTTCTCTGTAACTTAGTTGCTGAAACCCAGGCAACATTCTAGTAAATCTCCTCTGTACTCTCTCTATATTACAGTAGGTCAAAAGTAGTTCAGGACTGCTCTATGGTTGTTGGTAGGATGGTTTAGTTGAGGTGTGCGTTTTCACACTCCTATACCTTTTCCCGATGGGAGAAGGGGGAAGAGGGAGCGGCCAGGGTGTGTGACGTCCTTGATTTTGCTGCTGGCCTTGCGAAGGTAGTGTGAGGTGTAAATGGAGTCAATGGAAGGAAGGGTAGGGTTTGTGATAGTCTGCATCCACAATTCTCTGCAATTTCTAGGGGTCTTGATTGGAGCTGTTCCCAAACCAAGTTGTGAAGCAACCCGATAATAGAGCTTTGTGCCTGGAAATGTAATTTACAACTCTATACGGTGCCTCTGTAGAAGTTGGTGAGAGTTGTAGTCTTGTACAACTCTGTACTTGTTACACTGTACTTGTCTTAGAAACATAGAAACATAAAAAATAGGTGCAGGAGTAGGCCATTTGGCCCTTTGAGCCAGCACCGTCATTCAATATGATCATGGCTGATCATCCAAAATCAGTACCCCGTTCCTGCTTTTTTCCCATATCACTGGATTCCGTCAGCTCTAAGAGCTAAATCTAACCATCTCTTGAAAACTTTATGAGTTTATGAGAATAAACTCGACTCGACTTGACTTGAGACAATCCCCTGAGGAACCTTCCATTGCCCCACAAGGCTCCACAACATGTGTTGTGTGAAGAATAATGTAATCTCGTACATGATTGACGTGGAAAATGTGCCGTGAGAGTGGAGGGTGACTCATGCCACGAAGTTTGAGTTGAATTTCCAGATTGATGTGAAAAAAGTCCAAAATATTCATCTTGTTTCATGCCCGAAAAAAATAGATTTTCAATTGCATGCTTCTGAAAATACAGTTGTAAATTGCATTTCCAGCCACTAGTTTCCATGAAGTGATCTGCAATAGGTGCCTAAGGAGCTTGTCTGGATTGCAAAGCTCATGTAAAAACCTGTTGCATCTTAATGTGCGTGCATGCTTAGGTTTTCCAGTGTGACTGGGAATCGGCTGAATGCCATCTGGAATTAGCAGCTGGGAGAGGGTGCGAAGGTATCCCAGTGGAGGATCTTATCTGCCAAGATGCTCTGTTACCCTGCTGCAGCCACAGAAGTGGGCCGTGTGGGTGGGTGGGGATTAAAGTGGGGAATGGAAATTGCAGGGACATCAAAGTCGCCTGGATGGTGCAATAAGCAAAGATAGACACAAAAGGCTGGAGGAAGTCAGCGGATCAGGCAGCATTTCTGGAGAAAAGGAATAGGTGACGTTTTGGGTCTTCACTTTTAACCAGCATCTGCAGTTCCTCCTGTCACAGGTACAATACGTAGATAGGATGATAAACCAGATTTAGGCACTTAATGCAAATAGGATTGAAAACGTCTTAAAAACTGTTCAGGGCTTCAGTGAGATCACACTTAGATGGTTATGTTCATTTTTTTCAAGCTTTAAAAGTTAAGAGTATTTTATTGTTGTATGGACCAAAACAGAACAAATAAATTCTCACTTTGTCTCTTTACATAAGAGACCTACTTGTTTTGGAGTTAGTGCAGAGAAGGTTCACTCAATTGATTCCTGGGATTAAGGGATTGCTTTTTAAGAAAAGATCAAGAACATACACTCGTGCATTGGAGATGATTCATTGAAACAATGAACATTTTTAGAGGTTTGACAAGGTCTTTGCAGTGACATTGTTATTTATAATATGATATTGTTAATTTGGTAAGATGGTCAAAGCAATGGGGAATGGTATTTATGTGGCGATTCGACTTTAGACTTTATATTATAGAGATACTGTGCGGAAACAGGCCCTTTGGCCCACCAAGTCTGCACCGACCAGCAATCACTCCGTACACCAGCATTATTCCGCACACTAGGGACAATTTACAATTTTACCAAAGCTAATTAACATACAAACCTGTACGTCTTTTGAGAGTGGGAGGAAACTGGAGCACCTGGTGAAAACCCATGTGGTCACAGGGAGAATATACAAACCCCGTACAGACAGCATCCATAGTCAGGATTGAACCCAGGTCTCTGGCAATGTAAAGCAGCAACTCTCCCGTTGCACCACTGTGGTGCCTAGAAGGATAATAAAGGGTAGAGAACACAGAATAAATGATGAAGCCCATGGGAGTACTAACGAACAGAAGGGTCTTGATGTACAAATCCCACCATGCCTAAAGGCAGCAGCACAGGTAGATAAGATAGGGAAAAAAGCATACAGGATACATTAATTAGAATGTAAGAACACGGGACAACTTTATGAAACATTTATTGAACCACAGCCGGATCACTATGTACAGTCCTAGTAGACACCTTGTAGGAAGGACGCAATTGCAAATGAAACAGTGCAAATTGAATCAATTAAAATTGAATCTGAATCTGAATCTGAAAAGTGGTTCAGCAGGATATTATCTGGGATGGAGCGTTTCAGTTGTGAGGAGAGATTGTATAAATAGGGTTTTACTTTTGGAGTTGTGGAGGATGAGGGGGGTGGTGGGGACCTGATAACAGTGATACAAGATAATGAGGGGCAAAGTTAGGGAACAGAGCAGAAAACCATTCCCTATAATATGGTGATTTAAAAGCTAGAGTGTATAATTTTAGCTCAAGGGGTTAGAGGTTTTAAAGAGGATCCAATGAAGATAATTTTTCACTGAGGTTGGTTGGAATATGGAATTGACTGCTTCAATTGATAGTTTGAAAGGTACTCACAAAATGTAAGTATCCAGGTGTGCACTTGATTGCTAAAGCATAGTAGTGTACACATCTAGTGCTGGTAGATGAGAATAGTAGATTGATACTTAATGGTCAACATGGTCTTGGTGGGCAAAAGGATCTGTTTCTGTGCTATATGATTCAATGACTATGTTTCCAATATATCTCAATATTCGGCATTCTGTTTTTCCTTTCTCTTCTGACTACCTGTTGCATATTATATGATTTGACTGGATAGCAAGGAAAACAAAGTTTTTCACAGTATTGTTGTACCTTCTGCCCACCGAGTCTGCATTGACCAGCGATTCCTGCACACTAACACCATCCTACACACACTAGGAACACTAGGAACAGGGAGTTAGATGTGGCCCTTATGGCTAAGGGGATCAGGGGGTATGGAGAGAAGGCAGGTACGGGATACTGAGTTGGATGATCAGCCATGATCATATTGAATGGCGGTGCAGGCTCGAAGGGCCGAATGGCCTACTCCTGCACCTAATTTCTATGTTTCTATGTTTACACTTATACCAAGCCAATTAACCTACATACCTGCACGTTTTGGGGTGAGGGAGGAAACAGAAGATCTCAGAGAAAACCCACATGTTTACGGGGAGAACGTACAGTACAGACAGCACCCATTGTCGGGACTGAACCTGGATCTCTGGTGCTGCAAGCGCTGTAAGGCAGCAACTGTACTGCTGTGCCACCGCATTGTGCATGGAGTCATTACCAATGCCTCTTCTATTTCCAGCAGCTTTGCGCTTGCACCCTTCACACCAATAGATAAAGAATGGTAGGTACCCAAAAATGCTGGAGAAACTCAGCGGGTGCAGCAGCATCTATGGAGCGAGGGAAATAGGTAACAATTTGGGCCAAAACCCTCCTTCAGACTAATAGGGGGTGGAGGGGAGAAGGAAGGAAAAAGGAGGAGGAGGAGCCCGAGGGCTGATGAAGGGAAGGAGACAGCAAGGGCTAACAAAATTGGGAGAATTCAATGTTCATGCCCGCAGGATGCACTCCCCAAGCAGAATATGAGGTGCTGTTCTTCCAATTTCCGGTGTTGCTCACTCTGGCCATGGAGGAGACCCAGGACAGAGAGGTCGGATTGGGAATGGGAGGGGGAGTTGAAGTGCTGAGCCACCGGGAGGTCAGGTAGGTTCTTGCGGACCGAGTGGAGGTGTTCGGCGAAGCGATCGCCCAACCTCTGCTTAGTCGCACCGGTGTAAATCAGCTGACATCTAGAGCAGCGGATGAGGTTAGAGGAGATACAGGTGAACCTCTGTCGCACCTGGAACGATTGCTTGGGTCCTTGAATGGAGTCGAGGGGGGAGGTAAAGGGACAGGTGTTGCATTTCTTGCGGTTGCAACGGGAAGTGCCCGGGGAGGGGGTGGTACGGGAGGGAAGGGAAGAATTGACAAGGGAGTTGCGGAGGGAGCGGTCTTTGCAGAAGGCAGACATGGGGCAGACAACCTCAACCCTCGGGCTGTCTCCTCCCATCCCCCAGCCCTCGGGCTCCTCCTCCTCCTTTTTCCTTCCTTCTCCCCGCCACTTCCTATCAGTTTGAAGAAGGGTTTCGGCTCGAAACGTTACCTATTTCCTTCGCTCGATAGATGCTGCTGCACCCGCTGAGTTTCTCCAGCATTTTTGTGTACCTTCGATTTTCCAGCATCTGCAGTTCCTTCTTGAACAGGTAAAGAATGGTTTTTGTCTGATCTTCACCTTTCACCATCCAGTGTATCACCCTGTGACGTTTCAAGTTCAATACACTTACACCACCTTCAATTTACTCCCACCAACAATGACATTTTCCTGACACCAACTCTTTCCAATTTCTATGGAGACTACACTCTTTGCAAATGCTTGGTTCCAGTCTCTCCCTGGACAATTTCCCCAGCAACTGCAAAAGATGTAACCTCTGTCCCTACACCTCTTCTCCCATCTCCAACCAGTTACCCCAGCAGTCTTCCTGCTGAGATGGAGATTCACTACATCTCCTCCAACATTGCCCATTGCACTCAGTGCTCCCGATGAGGCCACCTCTACAGCAGCTTAGATTGGAATGAGCCAGAACCCCTCCTAGGTTCACCCATAGTGAACATTTGGAAAGTATTTAATATAGGAGGCCAAACGACTCTTGTAAATTTTAATATTAAAATCATAACATTCTTCCAGCAAGTTTGCGATGTTTCAACTCCCCAACCTTCCCATGGGTTAATTTCATATCAACATCTATTTTATCTTCAGGACTTGTGGCAGTTTGCAAATAACTTTATTTAAGACTTTTTTGGAATTCCGTTTCGCCATGTTGCACAGATTTCACTGCCCTCAAGAAGAGATTATTTTCAAACCAGGTCTTCACATAACCCATCAGTCTGAAGAAGGGTTTCGGCCCGAAACGTCGCCTATTTTCTTCGCTCCATAGATGATGCTGCACGCGCTGAGTTTCTCCGGCAATTTTGTGTACCTTCACATGAATCATGTTGACCCCAGCATTTATTAGATTTCTTGTTCCTCAAAAATTCAATTAAAATATCATGTTTTACCTTTCACCATGAAACTTGAGTTCAATAGTGCGAAGTTGATATAGACAGAGGAAGCCAAATTTCTCCGAGTCGCTCTGCAAGCACACAATTAAATACTATCACGGATGGTGTGAAAACTTGTAACGTAAACCTAATATTTGGTGGAATCATTCTAAAAGGGTTGACGGTGGATATGCAATGGGAGACATTTAAAGACGGCATGGATGAACTACAAAAATTGTTCATCCCAGTTTGGCAAAAGAATAAATCAGGGAAGGTAGTGCATCCGTAATAACAATGGCAATCAGGGATATTATCAAAGCGAAGGATGATGCGTACAAATTAGCCAGAAAAAGCAGCATACCAGAGGACTGGGAGAAATTCAGAGACCAACAGAGGAGGACAAAGAGCTTAATTAGGAAAGGAAAAATAGGTTATGAAAGAAAACTGGCAGGGAACATAAAAACTGACTGCATAAGCTTTTATAGATATGTGAAAAGAAAGAGATTAGTTAAAACAAATGTAGGTCCCTTGCAGTCAGAAACAGATCATGGGGAACAAGGATATGGCGGACCAATTGAATAACTACGTTGGTTCCGTCTTCACTAAGGAAGACATAAATAATCTGCCGGAAATAGCAGGGGACCGCGGGTCAAAGGAGTTGGAGGAATTGAGTGAAATCAAGTTTAGTCGGGAAGTGGTGTTGGGTAAATTGAATGGATTAAAGGCCGATAAATCCCCAGGGCCAGATAGGCTGCATCCCAGAGTACTTAAGGAAGTAGCTCCAGAAATAGTGGATGCATTAGTAATAATCTTTCAAAACTCTTTAGATTCAGGAGTAGTTCCTGAGGATTGGCGGGTGGCAAACGTAACCCCACTTTTTAAGAAGGGAGGGAGAGAGAAAACGGGGAATTACAGACCAGTTAGTCTAACATCGGTAGTGGGGAAACTGCTAGAGTCAGTTATTAAAGATGAGATAGCAGCACATTTGGAAAGTGGTGAAATCATTGGACAAAGTCAGCATGGATTTACGAAAGGTAAATCATGTCTGACGAATCTTATAGAATTTTTCGAGGATGTAACTAGTAGCGTGGATAAGGGAGAACCAGTGGATGTGGTGTATCTGGACTTCCAGAAGGCTTTTGACAAGGTCCCACATAAGAGATTAGTATACAAACTTAAAACACATGGCATTGGTGGTTCAGTATTGATGTGGATATAGAACTGGCTGGCAAACAGGAAGCAAAGAGTAGGAGTAAACGGGTCCTTTTCACAATGGCGGGCAGTGACTAGTGCGGTACCGCAAAGCTCAGTGCTGGGACCCCAGCTATTTACAATATATATTAATGATCTGGATGAGGGAATTGAAGGCAATATCTCCAAGTTTGCGGATGACACTAAGCTGGGGGGCAGTGTTAACTGTGAGAAGGATGCTAGGAGACTGCAAGGTGACTTGGATAGGCTGGGTGAGTGGGCAAATGTTTGGCAGATGCAGTATAATGTGGATAAATGTGAGGTTATCCATTTTGGTGGCAAAAACAGGAAAGCAGACTATTATCTAAATGGTGGCCGATTAGGAAAAGGGGAGATGCAGCGAGACCTGGGTGTCATGGTACACCAGTCATTGAAAGTAGGCATGCAGGTGCAACAGGCAGTGAAGAAAGCGAATGGTATGTTAGCTT
This sequence comes from Leucoraja erinaceus, assembly GCF_028641065.1. NCBI lineage: Eukaryota > Metazoa > Chordata > Chondrichthyes > Rajiformes > Rajidae > Leucoraja > Leucoraja erinaceus. Next base: position 25,298,461 of record NC_073377.1, read on the forward strand.
TCATAGCAAAAGGATTTGAGTATAGGAGCAGGGAGGTTCTACTGCAGTTGTACAGGGTCTTGGTGAGACCACACCTGGAGTATTGCGTATAGTTTTGGTCTCCAAATCTGAGGAAGGACATTATTGCCATAGAGGGAGTGCAGAGAAGGTTCACCAGACTGATTCCTGGGATGTCAGGATTGTCTTATAAAGAAAGACTGGATAGACTTGGTTTATACTCTCTAGAATTTAGGAGATTGAGAGGGGATCTTATTGAAACTTACATAATTCTTAAGGGGTTGGACAGGCTAGATGCAGGAAGATTGTTCCCAATGTTGGGGAAGTCCAGGACAAGGGGTCACAGCTTAAGGATAAGGGGGAAATCCTTTAAAACCGAGATGAGAAAAACATTTTTCACGCAGAGAGTGGTGAATCTCTGGAACTCTCTGCCACAGAGGGTAGTTGAGGCCAGTTCATTGGCTATATTTAAGAGGGCGTTAGATGTGGCCCTTGTGGCTAAGGGGATCAGAGGGTATGGAGAGAAGGCAGGTACGGGATACTGAGTTGGATGATCAGCCATGATCATATTGAATGGCGGTGCAGGCTCGAAGGGCTGAATGGCCTACTCCTGCACCTAATTTCTATGTCTATGTTTCTATGTGTAGGATAGGGTTTGATGCGGGAATCACTATTCGGCGTGGACTCGGTGGGCCGACGGGCCTGTTTCCACGTTGTATCTCTAAACTGAAAAAAAAAAAAAACACCATAGTGCAGTAATCCTAACTTCTGTGAAAGGAAAGTCGTGGAAATAAATTTGAGGGATAAGATATAATGTGCATGGATAGACAGAGGTTGATTAGGAATAGTCAGCATGACTTTGTGCATGGGAATTCATGTCTCACAAATTTAATTGAGCTTTTCAAAGAAGTACCCAGGAAGATTGTGGGCAGGGCTGTGGACGTGGTCCATATAGACTTCAATAAGGCTGTGATAAGATTCTGTATGCTAGACTGCTCTGGAAGGTTAGGTTGCATGGGATCCAGGGAGAGCTAGCTAATTATGTACATAGTTCATGGTAGGGAGCAAAGGGTGGTGGTGAAAGGTTGGCTTTTGGACTGGAGGTCTGTGAATAGTGTGTAGGAAGGCTTGAATCTCCCATGGTCATAGCTAGATGCACACTCTCTTTGTTTTTTAAAATGTATTTTAAATTACTGTCTGAATAGGAAAATCTTTCACATCATATAGTGACAGCTGCTTTGCTTTTAAAGAGGCCTCGGGTTCAATTCAGTTCAGTCTTTTCACTTACAGTTTAGTTTATTGTCATGTCATCCGAGGTGCAGTGAAAAGCTTGTGTTGCGTGCTATCCATTATTGCAGCAGAAGGACAATACATGATTACAATCGAGCCATTTACAGTGTATAGATACATGATAAGGGAACAACGTTTAATGCAAGGTAAAGCCAGCAAAGTCCGATTAAGGAAACTCCAAGGGTCACCAAAGAGATAAATAGTAGTTCAGCACTGCTCTTCTTGTTTTAACCATATAACCATATAACAATTACACCACGGAAACAGGCTATCCCGGCCCTACAAGTCCGTGCCGAACAACTTTTTTTCCTTAGTCCCACCTGCCTGCACTCATACCATAACCCTCCATTCCCTTCTCATCCATATGCCTATCCAATTTATTTTTAAATGGTACCAACGAACCTGCCTCCACCACTTCCACTGGAAGCTCATTCCACACCGCTACCACTCTCTGAGTAAAGAAGTTCCCACTCATGTTACCCCTAAACTTCTGTCCCTTAATTCTGAAGTCATGTCCTCTTGTTTGAATCTTCCCTATTCTCAAAGGGAAAAGCTTGTCCACATCAACTCTGTCTATCCCTCTCATCATTTTAAAGACCTCTATCAAGTCCCCCCTTAACCTTCTGCGCTCCAGAGAATAAAGACCTAACTTATTCAACCTTTCTCTGTAACTTAGTTGTTGAAACACAGGCAACATTCTAGTAAATCTCCTCTGTACTCTCTCTTGGTTTTGGTAGGATGATTCAGTGTCCTGATAACAGCTGGGAAGAAACTGTCTCTGAATCTGGGGGGGTGCGTTTTCATTCAGTTTCGCCATGCTTGTGCCATTTGCTATACATTCCTTTGCCCCCTGTTGATTGTTTGCACTTCCCTGAAGAAAGAACATGTCTTAAATATAGTCTCATCTGATTTATTTGCAAGTGTTGATGCACATCCAGTTTTATTATTATGTAATGACATTATTTTATTGAAAAGATTATCATGTAATGTGCTATTCATTTTTACAAAATACCTATTTATTTATATTATTAAGGAACACTGTCACCAAGAAAGATGTTTAAGTATGCAAATACTTCGAGTTTATCTCATTGCTTCTTGGTACGGAATGTACTTTTGCTCCAGTGCCTAATAGCCTGTTAAGATTATTATTTTGTTGCAGAGTTTGGGGTCCCAAGAGCCAAAAAGCTTTTAGCTGTAGAGAGCGGAATAAATCACAGCCTAAAGTTATATAATATCCAATTGGTTTAAATGGAGCAACTCGTCCAAAGCGAGGAGCTGCTAAATTATCACCAGCATAGTGGTATTTTATTTCAAAGAAATACTGCAAATAAAAAGCAAGCAAACATACAAAACAAAGTAGATACAGACTTTGTGCCCAGACTGTTTAAGATAGTAACGGAGAAAACAAATATGTCACTTTGTTCTGCCATACTGTGTATTTACAAACTGCACACTGGATATTATATCATTGATGAATTAGGGAACGTTAGATGTATTCAAGAGAGTTCGATATAGCTCTTAGGGGTAATGTAATCAAGAGATATGGGGAGAAAGCAGGAACAGGGTACTGATTCTGGATGATCAGCCATGATCATATTGAATGGCAGTGCTGGCTCGTAGGGCCAAATTGCCTACTCCTGCACCTTTTTTCTATGTTTCTATTATTTGTATTATGTGTGCCAAATTGGTTAAAACGTAATTTTGATTGGAAACTAGAAAGCCACTCAAAAGTTACTTTGGAAAATGACAAGCAAAGGAAAAGTTGCCTTGGCAAAAAAAAGACATGACAAAAAGAAACTGTTTTCATGTAACCTCCCCACACTATGATCTCCCACGGACAAGGTTTGTCAGTTTCATCGCTGGTGGTCAATGAAATTGGCAAGTAATTGCTTCTAATGACACGTGCAATGATATTCTATTAAACAATATAATATAGTCCTTTGTAGTAACAAAAATAACTTTACAGATAGAGACATAGTTATACAGTATAGAAACAGACCATTCGGCCCAACATACCATGTTGACCGAAATGTCACATCTACACTAGTCCCACCTGCCTGCATTTGGCTCATAACCCTATAAACACTTTTTATTCATGTAGCTGTCCAAATGACTTTTAAATGTTGTTATAATACCGGCCTGCATCACCTGCTCTGGCATCTCATTCCATATGCTTATAATCCTGTGTGTGAAAAAGTTGCGCCTCGGATTCCTATCAAATTTTTTTCTCACCTAAACCGATACGCTTTGGTTCTTCATTCCCCCACACTGAGTAAAACTCTGTGCAATCACCCTCATACCACTGATAAATATTTAAGGGTATACGTCCTATCAAAAAGACAGACAGATGGGCTGAGGGGGTGGGGTAGCTGGTGGTGAGGAATGAAATTCAATCCCTTGCGAGGGGTGACAAAGAATCATGAGATGTAGTCAATATGGAGAGAACTGAGGAATTCTAAGGGTAAAAAGACACTAATGGGAGTTATCTACAGCCCCCCAACCAGTAGCTTGGATATAAGGTGCAAGTTGAATCAAGAGTTAAAATTGGCATGTTGCAAAGGTAATGCAATGTTTGTTATGGGAAATTTCAACGTGCAAGTAGACTGGGAAAATCAGGTTGGTACAGGACCCCAAGAATGGGAGTTTATGGAGTGCCTCTGTGATGAATTCTTAGAGCAGCTTGTACTGGAGCCTACCAGGGAGAAGGCAATTCTGGATTTAGTATTGTGTAATGAACCGGATTTGATAAGAGAACTCGAGGTAAAGGAGCCATTAGGAGGCAATGACCATAATATAGAAACATAGAAACATAAAAAATAGGTGCAGGAGGAGGCCATTCGGCCCTTCGAGCCAGCACCGCTATTCATTATGATCATGGCTGATCGTCCCCTATCAATAACCCGTGCCTGCCTTCTCCCCATATCCCTTGACTCCACTAGCCCCGAGAGCTCTATCTAACTCTCTCTTAAATCCATCCAATGATTTGGTCTCCACTGCCCTCTGTGGCGGGGAATTCCATAAATTCACAACTCTCTGGGAGAAAAATATGATAAGTTTTAATCTACAATTTGCGAGGGAGAAGGGAAAATCAAAGGTGTCAGTATTACAGTTGAACAAAGAGGACTATGGAACCATGAGGGAGGAGCTGGCCAAAGTTGACTGGAAAGATAACCTAGCAGGGATGCCAGTGGAACACCAATGGCAGGTATTTCTGGGAATAATACAGAAGGTACATTCCAAGGAGGAAGAAGGATTCCAAGGGGAGTAATAGGCGACCATGGCTGACAAGGGGCGTCAGGGACAGTATAAAAATAAAAGAGAATAAGTATAACATAGCAAAGATGAGCAGGAAGCCAGAGGATTGGGAAACTTTTAAAGAGCAGCAGAAGATAACTAAAAAGGCAATACGGGGAGAAAAGATGAGATACGAAGGTAAGCTAGCCAAGAATATAAAGGAGGGTAGTAAACGCGTCTTTAGGTGTGTGAAGAGGAAAAAATTAGTTAAGACCAAATTTGGACCCTTGAAGACTGAAACAGATGAATTTATTATGGGGAACAAGGAAATGGCAGATGAGTTGAACAGGTACTTTGGATCCGTCTTCACTAAGGAGGACACAAACAATCTACCAGATGTACTCATGGCCAGAGAACCTAGGGTGATGGAGGAACTGAAGGAAATTCACATTAGGCAGGAAATAGTGTTGGGTAGACTGATGGGACTGAAGGCTGATAAATTCCCAGGGCCTGATGGTTTGCATGCCAGGGTACTTAACAAAGTGGCTCTAGAAATCGTGAATGGTAGGGAATTGAAGAATACAGTTGAACAGAAGGATCTGGGTATAACCGTGCATAGTTCCTTGAAGGTGGAATCTCATATAGCTAGGGTGGTAAAGAAAGCTTTTGGTATGCTAGCCTTTATAAATCAGAGCATTGAGTATAGAAGCTGGGATGTAATGTTAAATTTGTACAAGGCTTTGGTGAGACCAAATCTGGAATATGGTGTACAATTTTGGTCGCCCAATTATAGGAAGGATGTCAACAAAATAGAGAGAGTACAGAGGAGATTTACTAGAATGTTGCCTGGGTTTCAACAACTAAGTTACAGGGATAGGTTGAATAAGTTAGGTCTTTATTCTCTGGAGCGCAGAAGGTTAAGGGGGGACTTGATAGAGGTCTTTAAAATGATGAGAGGGATAGACAGAGTTGATGTGGACAAGCTATTCCCTTTGAGAATAGGGAAGATTCAAACAAGAGGACATGACTTCAGAATTAAGGGACAGAAGTTTAGGGGTAATATGAGGGGGAACTTCTTTACTCAGAGAGTGGTAGCGGTGTGGAATGAGCTTCCAGTGGAAGTGGTGGAGGCAGGTTCATTGGTATCATTTAAAAATAAATTGGATAGGCATATGGATGAGAAGGGAATGGAGGGTTATGGTATGAGTGCAGGCAGGTGGGACTAAGGGGAAAAAGATTTGTTCGGCACGGACTTGTAGGGCCGAAATGGCCTGTTTCGTGCTGTAATTGTTATATGTTATATGTTATATGAATGCATTGGTGACCATTTTCTAATGTTCTATAAATTCAGGATCAGTTCCTGTGGATTGGAGGGTAACTAATGTTATCCCACTTTTAAGAAAGGCGGGAGAGAGAAAACAGTTATAGACCAGTTAGCCTGACATCAATGGTGGGGAAGATGCTGGAGTCAATTATAAAAGATGAAATAGCGGCACATTTGGATAGCAGTAACAGGATCGGTCCGAGTCAGCATGGATTTACAAAGGGGAAATCATGCTTGATTAATCTTCTGGAATATTTTGAAGATGTAACTAGGAAAATGGACAAGGGAGAGCCAGTGGATGTACTGTACCACGGCTTTCAGAAAACATTTGATAAGGTCCCACATAGGAGATTAGTGGGCAAAATTAAAGCACATCGTATTGGGGGGGGGGGGGGTACAGACATGGATAGAAAATTGGTTGGCAGACAGGAAACAAAGAGTAGGGATTAATGAGTCCCTTACAGAATGGCAGGCAGTGACTAGTGGGGTACCACAAGGCTCAGTGCTGGGACCACAGCTATTTACAATATGCATTAATGATTTAGATGAAGGGATTAAAATTAATATTAGCAAATTTACAGATGACACAAAGCTGGGTGGCAGTGTGAACTGTGAGGAGGATGGTATGAGGATGCAGGGTGCCTAAGACAGGTTGGATGAGTGGGCAGATGCAGTTTAATGTGCATAAATGTGAGGTTATTCACTTTGGTGGCAAAAACAGGAAGGCAGATTACTACCTGAGTGGTGTCAAGTTGGGAAAAGGGGAAGTATAACGAGATCTGGGGGTCCGTGTCACCAGTCACTGAAAGTAAGCATGCAGGTATAGCAGGCAGTGAAGAAAGCTAATGGCATGTTGTCCTTCCTAACAAGAGGAGTTGAGTATAGGAGCAAAGAGATCCTTCTGCAGTTGTACAGGGCCCTGGTAAGACCACACCTGGAGTATTGTGCGCAGTTTTGGTTGAGTGTGATTGAGGGAGTGCAGCGTAGGTTCACGAGGTTAATTCCTTGGTCGGCGGGACAGTCATATGTTGGTGGAGCGGTTGGGCTTGTATACTCTGGAATTTAGAAGGATGAGAGGGTATCTTATTGAAACATATAAGATTATTAAGGGATTGGACACGCTAGAGGCAGGAAACATGTTCCCGATGTTGGGGGAGTCCAGAACCAGGGGCCACAGTTTAAGAATAAGGGGTAGGCCAGTTAGAACGGAGATGAGGAAAAACATTTACACCCAGAGAATTGTGAATCTGTGGAATTCTCTGCCTCAGAGGGCAGTGAAGGCCAATTCTCTGGAGGCTTTCAAGGGAGAGTTAGATAGAGCTCTTAAAGATAGCGGAGTCAAGGGATATGGTGAGAAGGCAGGAACGGGGTACTGATTGTTGATAATCAGCCATGATCACATTGAATGGCTCGAAGGGCCGAATGACCTACCCCTGCACCTATTGTCCATTGTCTATAAAACAAACTTCATCAAAGATAATTCCAAATATTTCAAAAGTTAGGAATTCTTTCTTATCCATTGAAAACTCTTTTAAGCTATTTCTGGAAAGTTGAAAAAACATGTAAATGCGGGAAATTGAAGGCCTTGAGGCAATGATTACCTATGAAACTAGTGAGAATTGTTCTTTCTGTTGTTTCAGAATAGGCCCTTTTCAGCTGTAGTTCAGTCACCTGTAATTTACTCTCTCGAATCGTGCAGCCTGGCCCACAGGTCATGTCCCGAAACGTTGCTGTTAATGAGACGTAATCTTGACAAAGAAGCATACTCAACCACTAACCGCACCGTTTAGATTTTTAACCTGCGTTCACTCTGTTGCGGTTATTTACTTTGCCTTTGAAACACAAAAGACTGCAGTTGCTGGAAGCTAGACCTACAAACAAACTGCTAGAGTTCGCTTATCCATCCTTTGTGTGGAAAATAAAGGTTGTTGTTTTGGGTTGAAACCATGCCTCGGATTTGTTGCTGTTTCCTTTGCCTTATCTATCTCTATTACCACTTTTTCTGCAACTTATAATTAACTTTCAGTTACATCTCCCAGTTCTCTCAAGGGATATGTGACCTGAAATGTTAAAGATAAAGTAGACTATTATCTGAATGGTGGGCGATTAGGAAAAGGTGAGATGCAACGAGACCTGGGTGACATGGTATACCAGTCATTGAAAGTAGGAATGCAGGTGCAGCAGGCAGTGAAGAAAGCAAATGGTATGTTAGCATTCATAGCAAAAGGATTTGAGTATAAGAGCAGGGAGGTTCTACTGCAATTGTACAGGGTCTTGGTGAGACCACACCTGGAGATTTGCGTACATGTTTGGTCTCCTAATCTGAGGAAAGACATTCTTGCCATAGAGGGAGCACAGAGAAGGTTCACCAGACTGATTCCTGGGATGGCAGGACTTTCATATGAAGAAACACTGGATAGACTCGGCTTGTACTCGCTGGAATTCAAAAGATTGAGGGGGGATCTTATAGAAACTTACAAAATTCTTAAGGGGTTGGACAGGCTAGATGCAGGATGATTATTCCCAATGTTGGGGAAGTCCAGAACTAGGGGTCACAGTTTAAGGATAAGAGGGAAGTCTTTTAGGACCGAGATGAGAAAATCAATTTTTACACAGAGAGTGGTGAATCTGTGGAATTCTCTGCCACAGAAGGTAGTTGAGGCCAGTTCATTGGCTATATTTAAGAGGGAGTTAGATGTGGCCCTTGTGGCTAAAGGGATCAGGGGGTATGGAGAGAAGGCAGGGATGGGATACTGAGTTGGATGATCAGCCATGATCATATTGAATGGCGGTGCAGGCTCGAAGGGCCGAATGGCCTACTCCTACACCTATTTTCTATGTCTATGTTTCTAAAAGTCCTGTCCCACTGTACGAGTTCATTCAAGAGTTCTCCCGAGTTTGCCATGATTCGGTAATGGCCGCTTGTAAGTACTCGGAGTTCTCGTGGACATTTTTCAATATGTTGAAAAATCTTCACGAGTCTTCCCGAGCTTACTGCTTTTCCCGAGTACCTGCCGTTAGCGTAATGAACCGCTAAGAGACGTCCCCGAGCTCCGGCGTACCCACTATGTACATTCTAGATGCTTACCACGAGTTTTTGGGGGTTTTTTTTTTAACTCAGGAGAGCTCTTGAATTACCTCGTACAGTGGGACAGGGCTTTAACTCTGTTTCTTTTTCCATTGATGCTGCCTTATCTGCTGAGTATTTCCAGCATTTCCTTTTATTTTGCGTTTTACTTTTGGCTTTTATATGACATGCTGTTTTGTCAAACTCGTGACAAGTTTTATTCTGAATGATTTGATTAGTGACAGACTTGAAGAAAACTTGTCAAAAGCTAAAATTAGACGGAATATTTTTACGTTTGTCACTCAGTGATGCAATTCTCCACAGCCACTCAATAATTAACATGTGTTCTCTAAGTTGCTGTGCAGTCATTGTTTACACATTAATTACTGGTGGAAGCATGTCACGTTTTCTGATATTTGAAAATTGTATGAAATGACCCTCATTCCAACTTATGTGTGAATGATTGCTGTCTGAAAGTATAATTGCTGATTGACCGCACCAGTTTTATGGAGTAATGTGATTTGGATTGAGTGTATTGGAGTAGTGAGTCGTGTGGCTTAAATAAGTATTTAAATCTGATCCAATTGCCCAACAAAAATGAGGAATGCAGGCTTGTGGCAATAAAACATGGATCTCAGCTGCCGTGGGCATCAGCAGCAGCTTCTTCCCAAAGAAGAGGACAAAATGTTGCACTTGCTGGAGGCTGGAGCAGATTGGAAAACAGCTTTCTTGCACATTCTCCAGAGAGAAAAATAGAGTGATTCATACCCTTGTTTCCCACCTTGCAAAGTAACACATTTGCTTCAAAGCACCATCTAATTCTATGTAGTTATATTCCATTTCCTATTTATTAAACATTACACTTTCTTGTTGTAAGGTAGAGTCATCAGGCGAAGCTTATCTGAATTCAGTGACTCATGGATATAAACATTTCTATTTTAGGTTTGCAAAGCCACAAGGCAACATCTTGGACTTTAACTTCCTATACACATTTAAATAGAGAGAAAGAATGACTTATGTGTCATTTCATTCAAATGCAGTGCATATTGTTTCAGAAGAGCTGCAGAGTTCAATGAATATTTTGTACTGGCCTTTCTTCCCCTCTGCTTCTTGCTTAGTTTGTGGGGTTGAATCTGTCCAGTAACAATATTTTAGCAGATGGTGTGAAGTTATGTGGTCAAATTTAACTCGTGGAAAGTGGATTTTAGATTAAAGAACAGGGTGTGAGAGGTGATTTTTCATTAGAAAGTGACAATGTGGATGTGAAAAGTTTCAGACTGAAAATGAGACATTAAAATTTAAGGTTGAACACAAAATCCATTTTGGGTCTCAGTGCTGAAAAAACTCTCTGAGGGATCTAATGCTTCCGTCTTCCATTCCATGCTTGCATCCCTTGCATTATGGAAATTGTTTACCCTATTTCCTGAGAATCTTTTTTTTAGTTTCCACTTATTTATTTAATCATTTGGTGACTAGCAGAATTAAAATGGTACATTCAATTTATATGTGGCCTATTGATGATTGAAGTAAATTTGTATCCAACCCGAACACTTACTGGGATGAAGGTTTTCTTTTTCTCCTTGTTGAGTTATGGAGGCAAAAATAAACAATGTGATTCAGCTGAGAATGTGGAGAACGGCACGGTTAGTTGTACGGCAGAGATGGGGTCTGGCATCGTTAGGTGTGTGCACAACCGGATTTTGCTGTGATTAGGTGTACAGCCAGATCCAATGAATAGCATGTCTGGGTGTGCAGGTGATACCGGTGTGTTCGGGTGTGTGTGTGGAACCGAGGATCAGCATTGTTCAGTGTGTGTGTGTGTGTGTGGAACCAGAGAACAGTGTGGTTGGGCAGGGGTTTGTGTTGGTGCATGTACATGCCCATAGAAACATAAAGTAAATAGGTGCAGGAGTAGGCCATTCGGGCCCTTCAAGCCATTCACTGTGATCATGGCTGCTCATCACAATCAGTACCTCATCCCTGCCTCCTCCCATATCTCTTGATTCCTTTACCCCTAGGGGCTCTATCTAACTCTTTTGAAGTGAATTGGCCTCCACTGCCTTCTGAGGCAGAGAATTCCACCAATTCGCAACACTGGGTGAAAATGTTTTTACTCATCTCAGTTCTAAATGGCCTACCCCTTATTCTTAAACTGTGGCCCCTGGTTCTGGACACCCCAAATGTCGGTAACATAGGACCTCTTTGCTCCTATACTCAAACATCTCATTATGAAGGCCAACGTGCCATTAGCTTTCTTCACTGCCTGCTGTACCTGCATGCTTACTTTCATTGTCTGACGGACAAGGACACCCAGGTCTCGTTGCACCTCCCCTTTTCATAATCTGACACCATTCAGATACTAATCTGCCTTCTTGTTCTTGCTACCAAAGTGGATAACCTCACATTTATCCAAATTACACTGCATCTGCCATGCATCTGTCCACTCACCCAACCTGTCCAAGTCACCCTGCATCCTCATAGCATCTCTTCACAGTTCACACTGCCACCCAGCTTTGTGTCATCTGCAAATTAGCTAATGTTACTTTTAATTCCTTCATCTAAATCATTAATATATATTGTAAATGGCTGCGGTCCCAGCACCGAGCCTTACGGCACCTCACTAGTCTCTGTCTGCCATTATGAAAGGACCTGTTAATTCCTGCTCTTTGTTTCCTGTCTGACAACCACATTTCTGTCAATGTCAATATCCTACCCCCAATTCCATGTGCTCTAATTTTGCTGTGTGGGACATTATCAAAGGCTTTCTGAGTCCTGATACACTACAGCCACTGGCTCTCCCTTATCCATTTTACTTGCTACATCGCCAAAAAATTCCAGAAGATTAGTCAAGCAAGATTTCCTCTTCAAAAATCCATGCTGACTTGGTCCGATCCTGCTATGCTATCCCGTTACTTCAATACACTGCTAGTACATCTTTAATAATTGACTCCAGCATCTTCCCTACCACCGATGTCAGGCTAACATGTCTAAAACTCTGTTTTCTCTCTTCTTTCATAGAAAGTGGGATAACATTAGATCCGCTCAAATACACAGGAACTGATCCTGAATCTATAGAACATTGGAAAATGATCACCAATGCTTCCACAATTTCTAGAGCCACCTCCTTGAGTACCCTGGGACGCAGACCATTAGGCCCTGAGGATTTATGAGCCTTCAGTCCCACCAGTCTATCCAACACCATTTTCTGCCTAATGTGAGTTTCATTCAGTTCCCCCGTCACCCTAGATCCTCTGTCCCCTAGTACTTCTGGGAGATTGTTTGTGTCTTCCTTAGTGAAAACAGAACAAAAGTACCTATTCAACTCGTTTGCCATTTCCTTGTTCCCCATAATAAATTAATCTGTTTCTGTCTTCAAGGGACCCACATTTGTCTTAACTAAGCTTATACTCTTCACATACCGAAAGAAGCTTTTACTATCCTCCCTTATATTCTTGACTAGCTTACCTTCGTACTTCATCTTTTCTCCATGTAATGTATTTTTAGTTATCTTCTGTTGATCTTTAAAAGTTGCCCAATCCTCTAGTAATGTTACAAAATTTTGAGATTTTAAAAATCAAGTCTGCAATTTATCCCATCAGTTAAGGCATAAATGGAAGTTTAATTTGACACCTAATTCACTTTCATATCTTCAGTATTAAAAAAGTTATGGGCATTATCATACTCGGAAATTAGCATCTTGTTCCCTATTGCTTTTCCATTGACTTAACTCAAAAGCTGTGATCAAGGACAGTCAAAAGCCCATAACTTTCTTAAAAATTAAGAGAACTGAATGAAATTTTCATTTATTATTGAAGCATTCTGAAACAAATATGAAACAATCTTACTTGGATGACCTAGAATTTAAGCATATAATTAGTTAGTTACCTAATTGTAGCTAATTACAAAATTCAATTACTAGATCTAAACATCTATCCATTTCTTAAGAAAAGGTTAACATTTTTAAATAGCCTAAGTGTCCAAATAACATTCACACAAGAATTCACAATATAACATGATTTTTAAATCTCATTGTCATGAATTTATAGGCTAAATGGAATGAATTTAGTGCTTAATTCCAGTAAATTAATGGCCATTTAAATCATCTTGCGAGTGAGATTTTGTGGAACGCGATCAATTGGAATACAATACAATACAATACAATACAATTTATTGTCATTTGAGCCCCAGTGAGGCTCAAACGAAATTCTGTTTCCACAGCCATACAAACAAAGACAATTTCCTAGACATACACACAATTTAATTCACACAAACATCCATCCATGATGGAAGGCAAAGTCTTTTCTCTCCCCTGTTCTCCATGTCTCTCCCGATATCCAAGCCCCAGGTGGGCGATGATAAGTCCCACGGCCATTTTAGGCCGTGCCGGGCGATTTACGGCCCCGCTCCCGGTCTAAATGTCACAAAGTTGGAGCCCCCGGCGGGCGCTGGAATGTCCCACGGCCATGAAGCCGTGCCGGGCGATGTACGTCCCCGCTCCGGGTCGTTCCAACCCCGCGACACGGGCTGGAGAAGTCGCGTTGCGGGAGCTCCGGGAAGCGGTCTCTCTCTCCCCCCGGACCCGCGAGCTCCCGATGTCCCAGTTCACCGGACCTGCAGCTGCGTTGCTGGAGCCTCCGAGCCCCAGGAGTCGCGTTGCAGCAGCGAGTCACCACCGCTCCCCACGCTCCGAGGCCGGCCAGCCCCACGATGGTGAGTAGTCCGCAGCTCCGCAGTCTCCCGAGCCCCCGGGTCGTTCAGGTTGGAGGCCGCTCCACGGTGCTAGGCCCCAACGACAACGGAGACCGACAGGGAAAAGGTCGGGTCTCCCGAACAGGGAAGAGATTTTAAACGGTTTCCCCCTCCCCCCCCCCCCCCCCCACATATACACATTTAAAACTAGTATTAAAAAACACCAACACTACATTTAACTAGACAAAAAATAAAAAAAGACAGAGACAGGCTGCAGGGGCCGCTGCAACTACAACTGGTGAGTCGCGCCGCCAACTCTATTAATGTTGCATTCGCGGTGAATTTAAACCCCATATCGGCAGGAAAAACACTGCCGGTTCGTATGGGGCCTAAATCACCTTTTCGCAACATGAAATTTTGATTAAAGGCACCTTAAGAAGCATGTTTATATGTAAAATTAAACGGCGTACCTTGCTTTGTCCCGTACGTGAGATCCATCCCGTTGTCGGCGTGGACGGCTTTAGAATACGATTTTTAATTTACTCCTACTATTAAATTCTCCAGCACTATTTTTAAAAAACGTAATAAAACGAATGTCGGAGCGATTTTTCTTCAGCAACTAAACAGCCTGACAAAGATCTATTTCAACAGGCTGGAGAAAACGGCATTTTAAACCCGCCCCCCTCTCAAAGACGCCAAAGTCACGCACACGGCCAGTGACAGAACTGCAGCGCCGCTGAAGGTAGGTTTTGTAACGTACCTAAATCCTCTGGCTTCCAGCTCATCTTTGATATGTTATACGTTTTCTCTTTTAGTTTTATACTGTCCTTGACTTTCCTTGTCAGCCACGGTCGCTCTTACTCCCCTTAGAATATTTTTTCCTCTTTGGAATGAAATGATCCTGCATCTTTGGGATTATTCCCAGAAATTCCTGCCATTGCTGTACTATCGTCATCCCTGCTAGGGTTCCTTTCCAGCCAACTTTGTCCAGCTCCTCCCTCATGACTCCACAGTCCCCTTTGTTCAACTGCAATACTGACACTTCTGATTTTACCTTCTCCTTCTCAAATTGCAGATTAAAACTTATCATATATGTTCCCCGACCATATACCAGCATGGTTAGGTTTAGTTTAGTTTAGAGATACATTGTGGAAACAGGCCCTTCGGCTCTTCGAGCTTGGTCACAGGGACTGACCAGGTCAGACCAGTCAAGGGAGAGAGAGTGCACAGTTCATACCAGATGAGAGAGAATGGAAAGATACAGCTTGTATGAGAATAAGGAATACCTGGTATGAATCATCTATTTGTTTGTACAACTACTTCAATAAAGAATCAATTAAACTGGAAATGACGACTTGAGGATCTTATCGTCTGCGTAAGTTCACTCCTACCTGTCTGTAGTAATGGCAATGGAAAGCTGGACATGGGAAAAGTTTGAAATAGGCATTACAGAGACTTTAGAGATGCAGAAGGGGTTCACCAGGATGCTGTGTGAATTGAAGACTAGGTTGAATTGGTTCTAGGACAAACTTGGATTTTTATTCTCTGGTTTCATGAATATGGATTCACTAGCAGAGCTTTCACAACTTCGATGCGTTCAGGAAAGAAAACTGAAAGAACTAAAGTACTAGCATTTTTAAAGTGCCATTCACATTACCAAGGCACAGTGATTCATAGCTAATGGATAACCTTTGGACTACTGTTACTGCAGTAATGTGAAGAAAAATAATAGCAAAATTACTTCTCAAATACCATTTAGATGATTATCCAGATAATCTGGTTGTGCATTCTGGTTGAGAGATAGCTGTTGGTCAATAGACAAGGAGAATGTAGCTTCAAGAGTAACATAAATAATTCTGTATCCACATATAAGACCAGGATGGTTCTTAAACAACATTAAAGGAGCAGCAACTGGTTGATTATATAAAAAAATTAAAAGTTTATTAAATATAAAATTCCATGTTTAACCACAGGCTGATGAATAGTTCACAAGCTTTGGTCTGTAGTTCACTTGGATGACATTCTATTGTGATGCATCATAGCTTCATTTGGCAACACCTCTGCAAAACACCACAAGAAATTGCAGAGAGCTGTGGATGTCGCCCAGTCCATCACACGGACAAGTCTCCTCACCATCAACTTCACCTGCACTTCGCGCTGCCTCGGGAAATCAGCAAACATAATCAAGGACTATATTTACCTTCGTCATAGCCTCTCCTCCCCCTGTCTCATTGGGCAGAAAATACAAGTGCTTGAAACCACAAGAAGGAACAGCTCTCCCTCACAGTTATTCAAAGGGTCTATTTCCGTGCAGTTTGACACTGGTTCCCAGTTCCATCCACACACAGTGTAGATTGTTTACTTCTTACTAACCAAATGTAGAGCTTGTTAGTAGAAGCTCTGCCTATTATGCAGTTTATATTATCAGAAGTCTGCTTAAGTAATTAGTCTGAGTAGCTGCTAGTTTACTGTAACACCATGCAGAAGATTGCTGCGAGTGAACTTTAATAAACAGATGTTGTACCTTGACGTGCGTACGACTCGACTCATTATATGATGTCAGAAGTGGGATACGAACCCACGCCTCCATTTGGAGTTGTCTCTGGACCGCGGGAGGTGAACGGACCTGTGGCTGCAACAGCTGCTGGGGTACGGGCAGAGCAGCACGGGGGACATTTACAGACATAACCGTCAGCATCTCCTTCCTGTGAAGGAACCACATCCTGCGGCTCCGTATCCAGAGGTCACAGGTTTTATCGACCCTCCCACTGCTGGGCCGACTGCTCAACAACCACAGACTGTGTCCCCCGCGGCCTCTCCACGGCGCTCAGCACCCAGCTCGCCTATTTCACCACCTCCACTCGGCAGGTCTCTGGTTCCGTCCCCGGTCACTTCACTGGTGAAAGGAGGAGACGCGGATTTATACCGCACACGCGCCAGACGGTATAAATCCCATGGGCATGCGACCTGCATGCGGCAAGTGCGCCCTAAAGGGCCGGTCCCACCAGCATGTGCCTGCATGCGGCAAGCGCGACCTAACATGGTCGCTTGAGCCGTACGGCCTCGCGGGGCCGGTCCCACTTCGATCGCCGGAGCCGTATGGAGTTGTGCGGAGCTGGTCCCACCATCGCACGGGGCTACGATAAACTGACTGTGTATAAACATTCCGCGCGGCAACGGCCTGCCAGCCTGCAGCCGCCTCGGCATCGTGTCACTCACTCGACCTCCGCGTGGCTCCCGCTTCTGGTTTGGTCGCGCTTGCCGCATGCCGTACGGCTCAAGCGACCACGTTAGGGCAAGAATTAATTTCGAAGTGCGCGTTGCATAGTAAAGTAAGCACATCTTGTTGATTCTCCGATAAAGGAACCGTATCCACAGTCCTTGCAAAGGCTGTGATACCTGAGGCCAGCAGGCCCAGGATTTTTTGGAGTTTTACCTCCTGGTTTCTGATGGTTCCACCCAGATGGTTCCATATCGAGCTGTTGACAGCCGTTACATTTAAAGATGGACACTTGATGGGTGTGTGGTGTGCCCCCTGGCTGTGTCCAACATTACTTTGTCTTGGAGCTGGTGCGAAGCCAAGTAATTGATATTGGCCGCAAGCTCTTCTTCGAGCGGCTCCCCAATTTGTGGTGGTATCGCAAATTTTGATGCTATGGCTGGTATCTCCGTTTCTTGCCCGTGCATCATTGTATGTTCACCGGATATACCGGCGAATACTGAGCCAGCCCACAACTGACTATGGATGTTCCCCTCCTCAGAGAGGGAGACATCTAGCAGCCCTGTACCAGGTGCTGCCACGGGCTCACTCGGAGACCCGCGCTGATATAACTCGGATCCAAGGAGTGTGTCATGATGGAGCATCCTCTCCATGAGGTGCTCCATCCGGCGACGCTACCCATAGTGGGAGTTGCACCGTCCTGGCCTGACTTATCTGAGTCTATAGGCCTTGCAGACTTCTGCTTGGCTTTCCCCACCCTTGGGGTAGCCACAGTGCTCTGCAGAGTCACCAAGTCTGCAGTCGCTGGTATTAATGTCAACGACTAGGGTGGTGAAGTTGGCGATCCCCCGCTACCCGCTGCCCCGCGGTCTTCTGTGGCGAGTCTCGCTCCGGTTCTCCAAGTCTTCATTTTGTCCATATTTATCGTTCAGGAACTTGTAGTGAATCTGCAAACAAGTTTGAACGACAAAACGACCTCAGAATAAGCTTTAGAACTTACCTGCGGGTCTTTTAACTTACCAGTGTCAGGAGCAACGCGCCTGTCAACCAGTCGTGGCACCATGCGTGGACGTATTGATGCGCATGTGGGTTGACGGCCTTCTTCGCATGGTCACTCACGTGACTCCGAAATGAAATTACTGGGTAAACACCACAGCAGGCCATGTATTCTCTATTGAATACTTCGACACAAACATTCTCATTGAGCAATCAAGTTTGCCTGTGTAATAATAATTATTCTATTTTGAAAGGACCAATTAGGTGTGAATAATTTTGACAAGTTTGGTGAACTTTTTTTTAATTTGGTGCAATTGAATTCAACTTATTTTAATTTGTTTTTTCCAAATATCATTTCCTTGCAAAATCATGTTTCCAAACGATATTTAATTGCTTGTTGGCTGTTTGTCCTCTGGATACTGCTTACTAGGGATTGTCGTCAGTGGAAACCAGTTCGTAACGAGGTCTGAACCAACGTGAATAAATCTGCTTTCACAAGTAATGACCATGACAAAGATGAAGGAAATCAGTATTGTACCTGAAAAGATGTTATGATTATTGTACACTCAGAGAGGAAATAGATCTGATGGACATACGTATCTTTCAGTGGAAAAGATGTTCAGCATGAGTTTCAATTTATGTCATGTTCTCCGTTGAATCTAACCAATTACATGCTTTAAATTTTCCATGGTGTAAGTATGGTTCTTTTGACGTACCATTTTGATAGCATCATTAGGACATGATCTGAAGTGACATCACAAACGTTCATGTGAACATGTATAAATCTAAGGGGCAGCATTGGAAGATTCACCAGGTAGCAAAAATGCGAGCAGTTTGGATTTTCTTTATGCTGTCACTGGTACGATGTAGAACTTTAGATCGAAATCTCTCTTCAAAGTGCCTGGAAGACAGCATTGAATTTCTTGAAGACCTCCAGTCTGATACTCCAGAAGAGTATGCCTTATTGAGTAAGTACTGTAAATGCTTCCTTTAACCTAAAAATGTTGTGCGATGTTGGAGCTAATATTTCAAATGCACAAGTGCGTGGATTTGCAGGCAGAGCAATCATATGAAATATAATTACAAAATCATGGGGGTGATCGGGAATTAAAATGAGAAAAAGTGGATTTTCTATTGTATATAGGATGCAATTAAAGTTGGCATCTCAAAATAGATGGAAATAAGAAGGAAGGAATAGAATGGAATAAGCCCAGTCAGCTCATTCTTTCATCATATGTCAGTCCCTTCATCCCAGTATTAACCCGATGAACCTTCGCTGCACCTCCTCAATAGCAATAAAGTCCTTGCTCAAATTAGGAGACCAAAATAGTAAGATTAAACGAGAACTTACCAGTTTGAGGTTTGATCGATATTTTATGAGGAATAACGTTGAGGGATTACGTGAAGAACCCCACCGGGACGCATGCGTGTCATTCTTCAAAGCAGCGGTGTGAAATCACAGATAACTGTAATGACTAAACATAGTAAGATTAGAGAAGAGATACCAGTTGAGTATATGATCAAGGGTGGGAGCGGAGGGCACGTAATCCCTCAATGTTACTCCTCATAAAATAACGATCAAACTTCAAACTGGTAAGTTCTCGTTTAATCTTACTATTTTACTTCGGAGTCACGTGAGTGACTACGTGAAGATTTTAAAGCTCTGTGATTTCATGCCGTGGAAATGAGTCCATGCATCACATCTGCCTTGATTATGGGGAGAATAGTGTTAACATCATTAGACATCAATACGATATTGAAAACCCAACGATAAATATATTAATATCAAATTATAGCCCCTATTTATGGGGTAAAATTATATTACAGAACTTAAAATTGTTTCTGCAAATGTTCCAGGTTCAATGACTGGTCTGTTATAAAATCATTGGAAAGTTTTCTCCGTTGACCATCCTGCTGTCTTGAGGATTTGGTCCATAGGAACATCCAACTTCATAGCTGTCGATGTAGCTGCAGCCCTGGTGGAGTGAGATTTAAAAATGCTAGTGTCTACTCCAGCCTTTATTAGGACCTGTTTTAGCCATCTATAGATTGTCTGGGCTGTCACTTTTTTGAGTGGCTGTTTGTAGCTGATTAAAAGTGACATTTCTTTGCCTCTGATGATCTTAGTATACTCCATATATAATAGTAAGTGTGTTACAATACAGAGACGACCATCTGTCGGGTAGGCCCTGAATTCTGTTTTTAGGTCTGCTGACCCCTGTTTGTTCTGTTTGACTAATTCATTGATGTGAAAAGTTAAATTTCCAGATGAAATAGTCATGTTGTCCAGCCTTAGTTTCTGTAGCGACTGGACCCTTTGTGCCGTGACCAAGGCCATCAGCATGACTGTTTTCATAGTCAGTTTCTGTAGGGACAGAGCTGTAGCGGGAGACCAGTTTCTTAACATGGTCAGTACAATGCTCTCATCCCATATTTGGGAGTACCTGGTTCTTGGGGAATTAACATTAAAAATGCCCCTCATGAGTTTGGTTACCAGGGTGTGTCCCAACAGAATGCCGCTCTGTTCCTTGCCACAGGTATGTTGACAGAGCACTTCTGGCACAGTTGATGGCACTATGACTGAGCCTCTCATCATAATGGAGGCTAGCCAGGAATTGCAGAACAGACGGGATGTTCATAGATCTGTGGGTGATGTTTATTGTTGTGACAGTACTTCCCATTTCTTGATGACACCAAGTACTGTTTTTTGGTGGACTGTCTGTGGGCCGCTGAAATAATATCCACTGTTCGGTCCGTCAGTCCCAGGTGTAGTAGAGGTGCTTTCAAACTCTACAAATTAATAGGTTTATAAAATTATGACATAGGTAACTACTCCTTGTTGCGGGATGAACCAGTAAATTAGGTCTATGATGGATGGTGATGCATGGTTCTAATACCATGTCGAGTATTACCGAGATCCATGGTTGAGTAGGCCAATCGGGTACTATCAAAATACCAGACGCGGAGTCTTGCTGTATTTTCCTTAATACCCGACTGATGAGGCAGAAAGGAGGGAATGCATAAATAAACAATATCCCCCAATGCAGCGAAAATGCATCTGTTGCCGCTGCCCCAGTTTCTGGTTCCCATGAACATAACTCGATAACTGGTGTGAGCCTGGATGCGAATAGTTCGATATCTGGTGTTCCATACCGTGCTGTAATTTCAACAAATACATTTTTATCCAACATCCATTCAGTGTTTTCATTGAATTTGCGTGACCTGGTGTCTGTCACTAAATTTAGTTTACCTGGTAAGTAGGTAGCTGATATCCAAAATCTCTCTGGATACACTATTGCCAAATTGTGTTGGCCAGATTGTCACATGATGTCGATTAGTTTCCACCCATATGGTTGATATATGCTACCACGGTGGTGTTGTCAATATGTAGTCTAACATGCTGGTGATTTAACCCAGAACAATATGACTTAAAGCCATGGAATGCACTTAACATTCCCAGGTAGTTTATGCCCAGTGTTTGTAATAATGATGCCTCCTGTGCATTCCATCTCCCCCACAGCTGGAGATGGAATTGGTAGCACCCCAACCAAGTGCACTGGCATCAGTTTGTAGTACCATAGACGGGTTGCTTATAATGTTTGGATTGGAACAATGCCTAATGTTATCTTTCCACCATTTTCGTTCCATTATGGCCTCTGTTGGTAGCTTCATTGGTCTGTCAAAATGACCACCATAATTTTTGAGTGTTCATATTTTGCCCTCTGTAATTTTTGATAATGTGCAGGTCCGATTTGTGTGGCTGGAAACGCAGCCACTATTACCAATTATTCTTGCTACCAGTCTGATGGATGGGTTTATGATGTCAATGATTTTGCTGCAGTGATTAAGGCTGTAACCTTTTCTTTCGGCAAAGTCACTGAGTTTGTGAACTGAGTTAAGGGTGAACCCCAGATGATCCATTGTGTTAAATAACATCTGTGTTCACCTCTAATGGGTACTGTATAGTAAGCATCTTTAAATCGATGCTTGCCATGTAGTAACCTTAGGAAATCAATTGCATAGCAGTAACAAAGGTTTCCATCTAGTAATGAATATATAGTACGAAGGTATTCAAATTAGTCAAATCTATGATGATGCGGCAACCACCATCTTGTTTATGATAAAGATTTTGGACACGAATTCCTGTGATTCATGTTGGGTTTCCTCCATTACTTCTTTTTATAAGGCCACTGTAGTTCAGCATGCGCTTTTGATTTTTCTTTGCCCGTAAGCACGAACATTCGGTTCGGTACATGCTCAACTGGAGGGTTATGTTTTAGTATAAATTCTATGGTATAACCCTATACTTCTGAAAATATAAATATCGGTAGTTAATTTATTCCATGCATCCAGATAGAATTGTAATTTCCCACCAACCTCGTAAGGAACCAGACCCACCTACCTCCATGGTTATTATTGGTAGGTTTGATACTTTTTCGGCATCCTCCGTGGATGTTGAGGCGCCGGTGTCTGGTTCTGTAGTTGGGTCGGTGTTGAGGGTTAGCGCATTCCCCAAGAAGATCGGTCTGGGCCATGGCCTAAAAAAGACCAATGTTGAGTGTTTCTGGCCTTCGAGCTTTCACCAGTTTGTCTTGGCCGACTGGTGGTGCGTAGGGGTGCTGTTTCTGGCCGAAGTAGTTTTTAGACGTTGCTTTAATGAGCCCCAGGGTTTTACCCTCTTCGTCAAGTTCTTTTGCCTGTTTTGATAAGTTGCCTCCAAATAGTAATATTGGTGTTTTGGAGGTTCCAGGTTTGCATAGGCCTGCAAATTAGGGTCTAAAGCCGGTTGGATGGCACTCTTCCTAATGCTGTTTACTCGTATTGGTAGTTGCAAAATAAAGCCAGTGCATCCTGGTGATCTTGTGTCATGTCTATTTTATTTATTGTGCGGGCGAAAACCGTAATTCCCGCGTTAGGACTTTCAGAACTTGCTGTAGTTTCAAGTCCCTGGCTCTGATTGAGGCTCCGACATGTTTTCAAATACACTGGTTGACACTGGGAACATTCAGTGTTTTGCAGTTCCCTGGTGGTAAGTGTCTTGCTGTGGTGTCCAATAATGCCTGTCCTTATAGCTGGTTGAATGACAAGTAGTCGATACTTGCAGCTATTTTAGGTTCCAGGTTTTGGCCAGTTTGGTCGGGTTGAATAAACTGGGACACCATATCCAATAGGTTTTCTTGCACCCCATGTGCACTAGGGGTATGTTCTGCACCCCTCTTCAGGGTCAGCCCAGAATTGACCCCCTGTACTCCCCTCTGATGAGGGAGAAACACTGTGCAGCCCTACAAGAGGTACTGCTGTAGGACTTACTAGCTGCCCACTGTGACTAGTCTCCATCTCCCGGAGCCTGTCACTTTGGAGTATTTGCTCCAACAGCCGCTCCAACTGGCTCCAATGCTCTCGGGCACTGGCCACTCGCGGCTGCTCCTGTCCTCAAGCCGCTCCAACCGGCCCCAATGCTCACGGGCACTGGCCGCTCGTGGCTGCTCTAGTTCCCCCCTCCCAGCCGCTCCAACCGGCCCCAATGCTCACGGGCACTGGCCGCTCGCGGCTATTCAGAGTCGGACTCATCGGAGTCAACGACTCTGTTAGTTTTTTGCTTCGCTCTACCGCCCGGCCGTGGCCGGTGCGGGAGCGGAGTTGGGCACAGCTGTTCCCATTACGGGAGATTGGCGTGCCGTTGGCTGCTGCTGCTGGCTGCCCGCAACTCCGCGGTTCTCCCCCGCCAGCTTTTTCGCAGCCTTCGTTGATCTGGTCCATGCCTCCACCTGTAAGGTAAGTGGAAGGAACGCAGTCTCCTTACCTGCTGTTCCCGGCTTTCAAATTTTGTCGCTAAGGGGAACGTCATTCCCCCTGCTGTGACTCATTGCAATGTGTGTAGCGATATGACACGCATGCGTCCTGGCGGGGTTCTTCATGTAGTCACTCACGTGACTCCGAAGTAAAATTGCAAACAATACTCCAGGTGTGGTCTCACCAGGGCCCTGTACAACTACAGAAGGACCTCCTTCCTCCTAAACTCAAATCCATTTGCAATGAAGGCCAACTTTCTTAACTGCCTGCTGTACCTGCATGCCTACTTTCAGTGACTGATGTACATGCACACCCAGGTTTCGCTGCACCTCCCCTTCTCCTAATCTGACCATTCAGATAATAATCTACCATCCTGTTCTTGCCACCAGTGGATAACCTCATATTTATCCACATTATACTGCATCTGCCATGCTTCTGCCCACTCCCCCAACCTATCAAAGTCACTCTGCATCCTCATAGCATCCTCCACGCAGCTCGCACTGCAACCCAGCTTAGTGTCATCCGCAAACTTAGAGATGTTACATTTACATTTAATTCCCTCGTCTAAATCGTTAATATATATTGTATACAACTGGGGTCCCAGCACCGAGCCTTGTGGCACCCCACAAATCGCTGCCTGCCATTCTGAATTCCTACTCTTTGCTTCCTGTCTGCCATCCATGTCAATACCCTACACCTTATAACCACTAGGGGCGCTGCACTGGCAGCAGCCTCTACCTACAGACTGTATGTCATTTCTATCTTTTTTATTATTTTTAGTTAGTCTAAAGTCTGTTTTAGGGGGAAACTTTTACTTTTCTATGTGGGGGAGGGGGGCAGGGTAAGGTGGGAAACGTCTCCTAGTCTCTTCCTGGCGGGGACGCGACTATTTCTCCGAGTCGCGCCCTCGCCCCCCCCCCACCTCGCGGCCTACCAGCTGGATCGGAGCGGCCTTTCCTGCCGGGGACCGGAAACCGGACCAGGGCTGTTTCAGCGGCGGCGCAGTGCTGGAGTCAACGCGGAGCGGGCGATGCCTACCTGGGTCGCTGTTTGGACCTCCGGAGCGTTGGGCCGTTGCTCCAACATCGTGAAGCTCTGGTGCGGAGAGCTTCCAACGCGGGCGGCGCTGAACGGCATCGTGGAGTCCTGGGGCGCATTGCAGAGGGCCTACAGCAGCAGTCTCCACCCGGCGCGGCCTACGGACATTGGAAGCCGCCGACTCCGGTAGGAGGGGGCCGACTCTGTGTCCACGCCGCTGAGGACATCCCGCAGCCCCGACGTCGGACTTGTATCACCCCAGCGAGCGGTCCTGGACATCGGGCCGCCCGTAGCTGCAACTGCGGAGGGCTTAGGGAGACCCTGACCACGGGGTACAGTGGAGGAAGAGGCTGACTTTGGTGCCTTCCTACACAGTGGGGAACTTTGATTCTGCTGTGTAGGGATGTTTTGTGTTAAATTCTATAGTGTGTTGAGTCCTGTTTATTTTTATTGTATGGCTGTATGGGAATTCATTTCACTGTGCCATCTGGCACATGTGGACAATTAAAATCTATTTTGTATCTTGTATCTTGTACTAATTTTGCACACTAATCTCTTGTGCAAAGGCTTATTGAAAGTCCAGATACACCACATCCACTGGCTCTCCCTTATCCATACCACTTGTTACATCCTCAACAAATTCCAAAAGATTAGTCCAGCATAATTTCCCCTTCATAAATCCATGCTGATTTTGACTGATCCTGTCACTGCTTTCCAAATGCGCTGCTATTATATCTTTAATAATTGACTCCAGCATCTTTCATTAACCATACCGATGTAAGGTTAACTGGTCTATAATTCTCCGTTTTCCCTCTCCCTCCTTTCTTAAAAGGTGGAGTTACATTGGCTGTCCTCCAGTCCACAGGAACTGATCCAGAGTCGAGAGAACATTGGAAAATGATCACCAATGCATCCACAATTTCTAGGGCCACCTCCTTGAGTACTCTGGGATGCAGACCATCAGGCCCTGGGGATTTATCTGCCTTCAGTCCCTACAGTTTACCTAACATCATCTGTCTAATGTGGATTCCCTTCAGTTCCTCCCTCCCACTGGTCCCCTAGTATTTCCGGGAGATTGTTTGTGTCTTCCTTAGTGAAGACAGAACCAAAGTAATGTTCTGCCATTTCCTCGTTTCCCATTATAAATTAATCTGTTTCTGATTGTTAGGGACCTACATTTGGCTTCACTAATCTTTTCCTTTTTACATATATAAATAAACTTTTACAGTCAGTTTTTATATTCCCCACAAGCTTTCTTTCATGCTCTTTCCCCACCCTCCTCTTAATTAACCCCTTTGTCCTCCTCTGTTAAGTTCTAAATTTCCCCCAGCCCTCCGATTGGCCGCTTCTTCTGGCCAATTTATCTGCCTCTTCCATGTATTTAACACTATCCTTGTCTTCCCTCATCAGCCACGGTTGAGCCGCCTTCCCAGTTTTATTTTTTCCCCAGACAGGTATGAACAATTTCTAGAGTTCATCCATGCGGTCTTTAAATCTTCGCCATTGCATCTCCACTGTCAACCCTTTAAGTATAATTTTCCAGTCTATCCTAGCCAATTCCCATCTCATACCTTCAAAGTCTCCTTTCCTTAAGTTCAGGAACCTAGTCTCTGAATTAACAGTGTCACTCTCCCTCCTAATGCAGAATTCCACCACCATTGTTGCCCAAGGGGCCTTGCACAACAGGATCACTAACTAATTTTTGGATTCAATTTATTGTCATTGCACTTTTCAGTTCAATGAAATGGTTTAGATTGCAGTCATAACATAGAATAAATAACAAACACTCAACACAGTTTAAAGTCCCAAAGTCATTGTCTCTTCCCTGCTTGCTCTCCCTCTGCGCTGAGGCAATCCAAGCCTCCGATGTTGTGACCCTGCCGGGTGATGGTAGGTAAGTCCCGCGGCTGAATCGGGCCGGAAAACGGGCTGGTTCAAACTTCGCGGGCCTGGGCGGTCGAAGCTGCCGAAGCTGTCGCCCTCCAGTCCAGTGGACACAGCTGTAGTTGCGGGAACTCCGGAAAAACAGGTCACCAGCTGTGACCTGCGAGCTCCCGATGATGTCGTCCACTGGCCCGCGGCCGAATCTCCGATGCTCCAAAGTCGGGTCGGAAGTTGGGTTGCACCGCAACCACAGCCCCAAAGTCGGCCAGCCTCGCATTGGTAAGTCCTGGCTCTGCCTCCGCAGCCTCAAGGTCGGAACCAGTTGGAGACCGCCAGCTCCGTGATAGGCCTCAGCGCAGACGGAGACGGAGACGGGGGATACGGCAGGAAAGGTCGCATCCCCCCGAAGGAAGAGCCAAAAAAACATGTTACACCCCCCCCCCCCCCCCCCCCCCCCACACACACATACACAACTAAATAAACCAAAATAAACTGTAAAAACGGGACAAGAGAAAACAAAAAACAGAAAAGACAAACGGACTGCAGGCTGCAATCCGTCCTCATTACACAACACCCTCTACAAATATTTGTTTAAAAACCCATCTTGTATACATTCCAGGAATCCTCCATCTCAGCACTGTTACCAATTTGGTTGGCCTAATCTATATGTAGATTAAAGTCACCCAAGATACCCGCTGTACCTTTGCTACACACATCCCTAATTTCCTGTTTATAGCATCCTGCCCCATGAGCATACAGCATACAGCATCCTGTCCTCTGAGATCTCGGAGATAACCCACGCGGTCACGGGGAGAATGTAGAAACTCCGTACAGACAGCACCCGTAGTCGGGATTGAACCCAGGCAGCAACTCTACCGCTGTGCCACCGTGCCGCCCGCCGAACCGTGTTCTATGCATTAAGACGAGAGAGGGCAGTAGTGGGTCAGAGGCCGATAGGTGGTCTGAGGTGGGTTACGGATGAGGGGCAGAAGCGCCCAGGTGGGGAAGAGGCGGAAGGAGAAAAAAAAGGACATTAAAAGGAGTCTTGCGACTGACAACAATATCCCACAAATGAATACATTTGAACCTTTTTGAAAAATTCTTCTATGTTTGAAGACAAAACTTTGAGGTTTATGGCAATCATAAATATAATATCCCTCAATTTTCTGGGAGGATGGTTTAATATTCCTTGTCTAGAAATCATTAGGTTTCTGTGAAGTTATGATGATAGTTGGGGACTCAATACTGTGAATATTATCAGCATTGTAGCATATAATAACTTGTTGTTATTATTATTATTATTGTTTTGAATCTCCCTTTCTCCAGGGTAACCTGTCCCAGCTTCCTGATATCATTTAGCTAAAATGTCTAGATAATGTTCCTCATTGCCACATTTGCTGTACAACAACAACAAAATGTAGACAACATGACAACACTCATAGTATCCTGTCCATGATTGTTTTAAATGTCTTTACACTAATTGTTAATTTCTGAACTAACTCGTGTCTAAAAATGTCTTCCTCAGCAAATAATAAAGACTTTTTTTTCTCTTGGAAAATTCAGTGTATGATTCCATTGGAAAGGAAGGCAGCAATATTCTACATGGAAATGTTGATCGATTGGGATCATATAGTGAATGTACATCAGCTCAAGCTTCTTCTGGGAATTTTAGTGGCCAGTATTGTAAATTTACAATTCAACAGGTACAGCATGAACTCAGAACAAAAAGTGATACATTTGCCTTTTGTATCATAGAGCTGATTCAGCAATAACACTTCTCTTTTGTTTTGAATAGGGCAAGATTGAATATACTGTTGCTATTTGTGTGCCCAGTTCTTGTAAGAAAGATGATATATTGATGCTTGAATGGCTTGGTAAGATTGTAAAAGTGTTATAACAGATTATACATATGTAACATTCCATGGCATCTGCTATCATTGTGCTCTGTTGTTTCTTAGTTTGATCCCTGGTTAAAGTGCATTGACAGTGTGCTGCTTTGTGGGTGAGAAGGAGGCAGAACAACTTCTATTCCATTCACATTTAGTTATTAACCTGCTAGATGGAAAGCGGCATAGAAGTATAGGTTGTTATGATAATCCAATCAATCAAGTTCTGACTAAACTCAGTTTTGATATTGAGCAAATAAAGGAACTAGATTAGTGATAAATTGTCCTATTGTGGGCAATTTGTGGTTTTAATTTTTGTTATCTTCCATTTTCCTTTTTCTCCACCTCCAAAGTTGTTTATTCGCATGGGAGTTTTTCTCCCCGTCTCCTGGCCACACAAAAGGCTTTTGCATATGAGCCGTGGTAGTAGCTAGGCCTTTTTATAGTAAGGCTAAAGGGAGTGCCCTTCGGTTCTGCCTACCTTACATGAAATGTGAAAATGTACATTTTTTTATTTCAGTTGGAAATACTTAAGAAACTCCAAAGCAAGTAGCTGAAATATTCCCAGCAGGCGAGTTTCTGCCAACTTGGTGGAGAGTACATTTTCCCTTAGAGCAGAAAGACATTGTGCTTACTTAAAGAAAAAACACAGAGTACTGGAGTAAGTGGAGTAACTCTTCTTCACTGAAGAATGTTTCCAATCTGAAAGGATCCCAATCCATGTCCTGCAGAGATGCCGGCTGATCTGCTGAGTTACTCCAGCACTTTGTGTTCTACGCAAGATTCCAGCACCTGCAGTTCCTTATGTCTCCAATCTGCTAATTTAAGCCCATACCAGGTTAGAGGTTAGAGGCATGTTGGTAGACCAAGGGTTTGGGTACACCCAAGTGTACACAACAATAGGTCAACTGAAGGAAATCATGCACATTTTTGTTGCTTATCGGACTGGATCAGTGAAGTGGCAGTGTTGAGTAGAAAATAAAGTCTTCAATAACGAGTCTTTCTAGGTCATTAGCTTTTCCCTTTGAGAATAGGGAAGATTCAAACAAGAGGACATGACTTCAGAATTAAGGGACAGAAGTTTAGGGGTAATAAGGGGGAACTTCTTTACGCAGAGAGTGGTGGCGGTGTGGAATGAGCTCCCAGTGGAAGTGGTGGAGGCAGGTTCATTGGTATCATTTAAAAATAAATTGGATAGGCATATGGATGAGAAGGGAATGGAGGGTTATGGTACGAGTGCAGGCAGGTGGGACTAAGGGGGAAAAAAATTTGTTCGGCATGGACTTGTAGAGCCGAGATGGCCTGTTTCCGTGCTGTAATTGTTATATGGTTATTAATAAATTGCAACATCAAATTTCCCTAGCCCACATTTTGGATTGCTTAAAGCAGGGAAGGGATCACTTAGGAAGACCTTTTTAAAAGGACAGTCATTAGTTGATATTTAGACAATTGGGTGTTGCAAGGTAGAGAAATTGTTTGTAGAATTATTTTGAGAGGATTTGATTAAGAAAATAACTCATGAGAAGTGCATATATCACAATATAAGTTCTTAGTCATAGATTCATACAGAACGGAAACAGGCCCTTTGGCCCAACTTGTCCATGCCGACTGATGCCCCATCGATACTAGTTCCACCTGCCTGCATTTGACATATCTTTCTAAACCATTTGTTTCCATGTCCCTGTCAAAGTGTCTTTTAAATGTTATTATAGTACCTGTCAACTACTCCCTCTGGCAGCTTGTTCCATATACCCACCACCCTCTATGTGAAAACATTGCCTCTCAATTTCTTATCAAAAATTTCCCCCCTTACCTTAAACTTCTGTCCTCTGGTTTTTAATTCGACTACCGGTACTCTGGGTAAACGACTCTGCATTCAAGCTACCCATTCCCATCATGAGCATTTACCTCTATAAGATCATAAGATCATAAGAGATAGAAATAGAATTAGGCCATTTGGCCCAGCAAGTCTACTTCGACATTCATTTATGGCTGATCTATCTCCCGCCTAACCCCATTCTCCTGACTTCTCCCCGTAACCTCTGACACCAGTATAAGATCACTCCTCATCCTCCTGCGCTCCAAGGAATAAAGTCCAGGGCTGCCCAACCTCTCCTTATAGCAGAGACCCTCAACATCCTTATAAAACATCCTTATAAAACTTCCCTGCACTCTTTCCAGCTCTATATACAAGTTTGAACATTCTCCATGTGACTGCATGGGTTTTCTCTGGGTGATCCGGTTTCTGCCCACATTCCAAAGACATGCAGGTTTGTAGCTTAATTGGGTTCTGTAAAGTGCCCGTAGTGTGTAGGATGCGAAAATGTGATAACATAGAACTAGTGTACAGATGATCGATAGTCGGCTGAGAGGACTGTTTCATGCTATTATCTCTAAACTAAACTAAACCAAACTAAACATATTTCCTATTGCTGAGTGACCAAAACTGAACACGACGCTTCAACTGTGGCCTCACCAACTGGAAAATAATTGTAAATTATGTCTCTCTTAGAAACATAGAAACATAGGTGCAGGAGACGGCTATTCGGTCCTTCGAGCCAGCACTGCCATTCAATAGACATTAGACAATAGACAATAGAAAATAGGTGCAGGAAGGAGTAGGCCAATCAGCCCTTCGAGCCAGCACCGTCATTCAATGTGATCACGGCTGCTCATCCACAATCAGTATCCCATTCTTGCCTTCTCCCCATATCCCTTGACTCAGCTATCTTTAAGAGCTCTGTCTAGCTCTCTCTTGAAAGTATCCAGAGAACCAGTCTCCACTGCCCTCTGAGGCAGAGAATTCCACAGACTCACCACTCTCTGTGTGAAAAAGTTTTTCCTCGTCTCCATTCTAAATGGCTTGCCTCTTATTCTTAGACTGTGTCCCCGGGTTCTGGACTCCCCCAACATCGAGAACATGTTTCCTGCCTCCAGCGTGTCCAAACCATTAATAATCTTATATGTTTCAATAAGATACCCTCTCATCCTTCTAAATTCCAGAGTATACAAACCCAGCCGCTCCATTCTATCAACATATGACAGTCCCACCATCCCGGGAATTAACCTGGTGAACCTATGCTGCACTCCCTCAATGGCGAGAATGCTCTCCCTCAAATTGGGAGACCAAAACTGCACACAATACTCCAGGTGTGTTCTCACTAGGGCCCTGTCCAACTGCAGAAGGATCTCTTTGCTCCTATACTCAACTCCTCTTGTTATGAAGGCCACCATTCTTCACTGCCTGCTGTACCTGCATGCTTACTTTCATTGACTGATGAACAAGGACCCCCAAATCCCATTGTACATCCCCTTTTCCCAACTTGACTCCATTTAGATAATAATCTGCCTTCCTGTTTTTGCCACCAAATTGGATAACCTCACACTTATCCCCATTAAACTGTATCTGCCATGCATCTGCCCACTCACCCAACCTGTCCAAGTCACCCTGCATCCTCATAGCATCCTCCTCACAGTTCCCACTGCCACCCAGCTTTGTGTCATCTCCAAATTTGCTAAATACTTTAAAGAGCTGATCATCTAAATTCAGTGCCCCATTCTTGCTTTTACCCCATATCCCTTGATTCCTTTAGCCCTAAGAGCTAAATCTAACTCTTGAAATCCCTTGTTACATTCCTTCCTCACCCAGGAACAGTAAGTTTAATCAAAGCACAGGCATGGGATCAAACCTGTAACCTTTTTAGTCTCTGTAGTTTTGCATGTCCCCTACAACTCTCATATTTTCAAATGGGACACTTATAGCAGGCTAGTAATTCCACCTGAACCTACCTGATCTCCTGGTTGCTAAACACTTTAATTGTTCTTCCCATTCCCACACTCACCTTTCTGTCTTAGATCTCCTGCATTGTCAGAGTGAGGCTAAACGCAACTTAGAGGAACAGCTCTAACTTCGGGCAGCCCCGGCATTCCCTCTCTCTCCAACCCTCCCCCACCCAAGTCGCATCAGCTTCTCGTTTTCACCCAACTAACAGCTGACAATGGCCTGTTTACTTTATCATTGTCACTTTTTTGCATATCTTTCACTCATGGTTCTTTATCTCTCTACATCTCTCAGCGTCTATATCTCTCATTTCCCCAGTTCCTAACTAGTCTGAAGAAGGGTCTCGACCTGAAACGTCACCCATTCCTTCTCTTCAGAGATGCTGCCTGTCCCGATGAGTTACTCCAGCTTTTTGTGTCTATCTTTGGTTTAAACCAGCATCTGCAGTATCTTCCTACACATAGTAAATTTATGCAGCAGGCTGGCACACTCTGTGGGTTATTGTTGTCTAGTTTCCTACCAAATAAAGCCAGTTATGGTTTACGATTTAAAAAAATAGTCAGAATCAATCAGTAGTTTTTAATACTGCCTTTTGTTTTATTTTCAGGAATTTTCACGTACAAGAACAAGTCTTTCATAGCGCCTTCACAAATTCTATCGTTCATTAGTGCCAATGATACGTACAGGGTGAAAAGTGTTCACTGCCAAAATAATACTCCTTACATTGATGTTTTTGTTGGCATTTGTATGTATGTAATAGACATATTCAATATATTATCAATTAATATCACACATTTTTGTGTTTATATGCAGGCTGTTTCTTATAATCTCTTTTTTTCTAAGCAGATTTGTTGTTGCTCTTTTCATTACCATGATGATAGCTGGATCCATATATGTAACAATAAAAGAATGGAAGAGCAAAGGTAAAATGATGGAAGATGATTTAAGCCCACCTCACAAGAATTATAAGACAATTTCAGTTAGCAAAATAAATGGCCATCAGTTGCAAGAAAGTAGTGCAAAATCCCAGCATCAATCATCAGACCATGGTGTAACGGAGGGAAAGAACAATAAAGTAGGTAAGCATGCACATAATTTTACAATTAACCTGCTGGGGACAAAATGCACACAGAATTCCTGCATTAGGAATTAAACAACATGCTGAACTGACTCAGTTCAGTTTCCATTTAGTTTATTGTCACATGTACCGAGGTACAGTGAAAAGCTTTTTTTCATGCTCACCAGTCAGCAGAAAGGCAATACATGATTACAATCGATCCATTTACAGTGTATAGACACATGATAAGGGAATAATGTTTAGTGTAAGGTAAAGCCAGCAAAGTCCAATCAAGGATATTCCGAGGGGCACCAAAGAGGTAGATAGGAGTCAAGCACTGCTCTCTGGTTGTGAGTAGGATGATTCAGTTGCCTGATAACAGCGGGGAAGAAACTGTTCCGGAATCTGGTGATGTGCGTTTTCACACTTCTATATCTTTTGGCTGATGAGAGAGGGGAGAAGAGGGAGTGGCCTGGGTGCAACTCGTCCTTGATGATGCTGCTGGTCTTGCTGAGGCAGCGTGAGGTATAAATCGAATCAATAGAAAGGAGGTTAGTTTGTGTGATGGTCTGGGCTGTGTCCACAATTTGCTGCAATTTCTTACTGATTGGAGTTGTTCCCAAATGGAGCTCTGATGCGTCCTGATAAAATGGTGCATCTGTAGAATCAATCAATCAACCTTTATTGTCATCTTGCAAAGCAACAATTGTACAGTTGGTGAGAGTTGTAGGGATCATGCCAAATTTCCTAAGCCTTCCAAGGAGGTAGAGGTGTTGGCGTGCTTTCATGGTCGTTGCTTCAATAAGGATGGTCCAGGAGAAGTTGTCGGTGAATTGGTGGTGACTGGATTGATCATCGCATCAAAGGTCTCGATTTTTACACTGGAGATTAATTAAAACTGAATTCTTGAACTTTAACTTAAACTGAGGACAAACCAAGCGCTCTGGAAATTGAAATTGGAATGTTTACAGGATTGTCCCATGAAAACCAATAATTACTGTGGTTCAACATGACGTATTTATATCAGATTTTCAACATTTGCAGCATTTTGGCTTTGAAGTATTTTTACCCTGGCCACACATTTTGTTTCATTTATAGAATGGGAGTTTTACTGGCAGGGTCAGTATTTATTTGACTGGCCTCTTGAACTGTGTGCCAAGTCAGTTTAGAGGGCGGCATAAGTGTCAACTACATTTGAGGGCCTGGACTCAGAGACAGATCAGATTCAGTGGACAATGGCATTCGGGGACATTAGTGGGCCATCTGATATGTTAATGAATTTGAGAACTGATTTTTAACTCCAAATATATTATTTGAAGTGAAATTCACCAGCAGGTGGTGTGGGATTTAGATTTGTGCCGACTAATTAGTGGTACAGGTCTCTGAATGCTTGCCCATAACATGACCATTGTGCAACTACCCTTTGTTGCAATCTTCCTGAGGATTGGAGGGTAGCTAACGTAACCCCACTTTTTAAAAAGGGAGGTAGAGAGAAAATGGGGAATTACAGACCAGTTAGTCTAACATCAGTAGTGGGGAAACTGCTAGTCAGTTATTAAAGATGGGATAGCAGGACATTTGGAAAGTGGTGACAAAGACCCTATACAAAGGACAAAGTCAACATAATTTATGAAATCATGTCTGACGAATCTTATAGAATTTTTCGTGGATGTAACTAGTAGAGCGGATAAGGGAGAACCAGTGGATGTGTTATATCTGGACTTTCAGAAGGCTTTCGACAAGGTCCCACATAAGAGATTAGTATACAAACTTGAAGCACACGGTATTGGGGGTTCAGTATTGATGGTTTCCTCCCACATTCCAAAGATGTGCAAGTTTTCAGGTTGATTGGCTTCTGTAAATTGCCCCTCGTTTGTAGGGAGTGGAGCCGAAAGTGGAATAACATAAGAACTGGCTGGCAGACAGGAAGCAAAGAGTAGGAGTAAACGGGTCCTTTTCACAATGGCAGGCAGTGACTAGTGGGGTACCGCAAGGCTCAGTGCTGGGACCCCAGCTATTTACAATTTATATTAATGATTTGGACGAGGGAATTGAATGCAACATCTCCAAGTTTGCGGATGACACGAAGCTGGGGGGGCAGTGTTAGCTGTGAGGAGGATGCTAGGAGGCTGCAAGATGACTTGGATAGACTGGGTGAGTGGGCAAATGCATGGCAGATGCAGTATAATGTGGATAAATGTGAGGTTATCCACTTTGGTGGCAAAAACAGGAAAGTAGACTGTTACCTGAATCGTGGCCGATTAGGAAAAGGGGAGATGCAACGAGATCTGGGTGTCATGGTACACCAGTCATTGAAAATAGGCATGCAGATTTATGTTTGAAACTAGCGAATGCTAACATTCACCATCATTGCTTCGGCAAAAATCCAAGTTCAAGAAGCTCAAAACATTTAATTATACTTTGTGTGAATTGCCACATCATTAATGTGCTTTGCTATGTTTATGAGCTGGCATTGCAAGGAAATCTATGGAAAGGTATCATAATTTTAGTAACTGATGACCAAATCTTAAAAATATTATTACTGTAAAGAGAAATGTCTTTCATGTGATGTTATTGAGTAAATTAGACTTTAAAGGCTACTTCTCAGAATCACTACTGCACGGCAGGATTCTTTTTGATACATTTTCCTCATGTCAGCTCTACAAATAGAAAGTATCATTTGTCTCAATTTGACCACATTAGATCAAATTGCCTCAATTCGCTGTCCTTTAGAATCACAATAATACAGGCCCGCCCCTAGCGCCCGGTAGTGTGTGTGGGGGGGGGGTGGGGGGGGGGGGGTGGGGGGGGGGTGGGGTGTGGGGGGGGGGGGGCAGCTAGCGTGGCTGAGTGACTGGCATCCTGCTTCCAAGGCTCTATAAACCTATTGCCCTGCATTTTACAGAGAAATCCCCTCAGTTAAATTCCCATTTTTCCTTGCAGTGCTGAAAACTATTTTTCCGCCAGTTCCCATACATTTCCCTGCTCAAGACATGACTGATTTCCTTTACGCATTGAGTTCAGGAGCATAACTATTCTCTGCGTGAGAAATTTATCTTTATATGCCTCATGCAACATTTGACCATCAGTCTAGTCCTCGTGTCTCCTGGTTCTTGGACCACATAATGAGAATAATTTCTCTTTACTGCCCCTCACTAAAACCTTGACCTTTCTGCAAAAAAAATGTCCCCAGTATTTTTCATATTCTCTTGAAACTAAACCAAGTCAACTCAAGTTGAGTTGATTGTCATATGCAATGCATAAGTACGGTGACGTACAGGTATAGTGAAATTCTTGCTTGCACCAGCATCACAGGCACACAGATTCAGAAGACACACTAAATCAAATGGTAATAAATTATACACAAATAACTTCTACACACCAGTGAAAAGGAAACTACTACAAAAAATACAAGACGAGTGCAAAACTACACAATGGGATACAATGTCCATGATAGTGCAAGAGATAGTCCCTTGTGATCCATTGTAGAGGTAGGAATAAAGTTGTGTGAGTCAGGTCAAGAACCTGATCGTTGTAAGAAACGATCTGTTCCTGGACCTGGTGATGAGGGACCTCAGATGTTGTATCCACTGCCTGACTGCAACAGCAAAACGAGGGCATGGCCTGGATAGTCTCATTTCGATGCTTTACTGGGTAGGGAGGGTTGTACCCATGTTTCTACGTGTAGAGACGTTGTGCTCTAACAATCCCCTGCTGCAAAAAATATAGGTACATTGTTTGTGTAGGAAGAACTGCAGATGCTGGTTTAAACCAATAATTGACACATAAAGCTGGAGTAACTCAGAGGGACAGGCAGCATCTCTGGAGAGAGGAGTGGGTGACGTTTCGGGTCGAGACCCTTCTTCAGACATTGTTTACTTGAAGTTCCCTCACCACTATGTAGCGAAATAGGGTCAATGATGAATTCAGTAGTGGAGTGAAAGATCAGTTTTCTGGCATCTGACCTCCAGCTCAGCTTGGTTTGGTTGAGCTTGGAAATCTAAGACACTTAGTGTCTTGGTGGCTCACAACAGTTCCTTGTGGAGTGATTGATTATCAGTTAGCTTAACCTGGCCTATTATTTTGAGCACAAATTGACAGAAGAAAATTACATGCAATCAGTACATTTTCAAGGAGAAAACCCCATTAATGCCAACATCAAATGGATGAGAGAGCACCAGTCTTTGATTGTACTCCTGACATTTAATATCATTGATTTTATTATAGCCTAATGTTGGGAGGTGAGCACAAGTGCTGGAGGATATTCTTGCACCTACAGATTTAGTACAAGTCATCAAGGATGAATTTCTATCCATTCAAATTTAACTAAGTCGGGAATAAATGAAAATCCAATGCAATGTGCTGCAGGTTTTCTGATATTTCAATGTTATTATATTCACTAAGGGCCTGCTCGAAGGGCCGAATGGCCTACTCCTGCATCTAATTTCTATGTTAAGATCCTACTTTTCATGATACATGTCCTCCACCTCATTCGTGGTCCCAAAATGCATCACACACACATTTGGCTAGATTAAACTTAAACTGTCGTTTTTCAACCCATTTCACCAATACAAGATATCTCTTTGCAAGATTACTTCAACACTAAGACTACCTTCAACACTATTTCAAGAGAGATTTAGGTTTGGCTCTTAGGGTTAAAGGAATCAAGGGATATGGGAAACGGGGTACTGATTTTAGATGATCAACTATGATCATATTGAATGGCAGTGCTGATTCGAAGGGCTGAATGGCCTCTTCTGCACCTATTTTTCTATGTTTTTTCTGTGTTTCTAACAACTCGACCAATCTTCATGCCATTCACAAACATACTGATCAAGTCTCCCACATCCACATCAAAGTAATTCACATATGATACAAACACCAAGTCCCTGTACTGATCCTTGTGGATATCAACAGCCCTTTCCGTTTCTTTCATCCCCTTCCATCTATTTCCCTTTAAAGGGCCTGTCCCACGAGCATGCGACTCCATGCGGCAAGCGTGACCTAATGTGGTCGCTTGAGCCGTACGGCCTCGCAGGGCCGGTCCCACTCTGATCGCCGAAGCCGTATGGAGTTATGTGGAGCTGGTCCGACATCGCGCGGGGCTCCGAAAAACTGACCGTGTTCAAAAATTCCGCACGGCAATGGCCTTCCGGCCCGCAGCCGCCTCGACGCCATACGCACCGCCTCAACGGGCGTGCGCAGTGTCTTGACGCCGTACATCACGCGCGAACTTCCCGCGGACTTCGCTCGAACTTCACGTCACTCACTCGACCTCTGCGCGACCCCCGCTTCGGGTTTGGTTGCGCTCGCCGCGTGCAGATGCCTGCTGGTGGGACCGGCCCTGTATGGGGATCACTCGACCTCCGCGTGGCCCCCGCTTTCGGTTTGGTCGCGCTTGCCGCATGCAGGTCGCATGCTCGTGGGACAGGCCCTTTAATATACTCATAGAAGCAGAACATCATAGAAATTAAAATTTGAAAAACAATTGATCTGCATGGATTAATAGCGTGATCAACTGGATCGTTACAATCATTTTCCAATATCCATTATAAAACTTTATTTTTTAACATTTTTTCTTGTTGTTTGGTCTTTGCAGGATTCCTCGAATGGATGTTAACCAGCTTTGCCATACAGAAGACTGTCCCCGCTGTGTTATCCACACAAATCACTGCAGGAAGCTATTCCGCGATACATGGGATTCGAGTCCTGAGTTTATTGTGGATAATTTCAGGACATGTCTGCCACTTTACCTTACTGAATAACCTAGGTACCCTGATGAATATTAGGCATTAATTCTGTACACATATTTGCTTTTCACAATCTTTTTTTATATTTTGATAGATTATATGAATGGGAAAGGTCCTAAAAATGTTGAGATCTCTTTGTTAAAACAGCTCCTATTATCAAAATGGAGCCCGGGTTCATTGCCATTTGTGCAGAGCAAGGCCATCAACGTTAACAGGTCCCAACTCAGAAGGAAATATTTTTATTTGTCAGCCTCTGGGGATATGGATTGCATACAGGCAAATGGAAGCATAGCAACACATAAAATAGCAAGAATGGCTTTAGTTTAATTTGGCATCATTTTCCACTCAGACATTGTAGGCCAAACACCCTCTCCTTGTGGTGTACTGTGCTGTATCCTATGTTCTAACTGTTCTAACTGAAATATTCAAGAAATATCCCAGTTCAACAAAACATCGTTAGCTCCAATATATCTCTACTTAAGACAATTACGTTTAAAAAAAAAAAAAAAGATGCATACAGATTTAAAACTGGGATAGCAAACATCAGTCTGAGCTTCTGATTGAATGTGGAAGAACCTGCATGTAACCTGTATAATTTTATATTTATTTAATCAAATTGTTTTCATGGTTATTGCTTGCATTTTAGCACACCAATACAGAAATTAAAGCTCACGGGCTTCTGAAAAAATGACATTTCATCAGCAGGGTAGAATAGGGTAGCACAGTGGCACAGCGATACTGACTTACAGCGCCAGAGACCCAGATTCAATCCTAACCACGGGTACTATCTATATGTATACGTTCTCTCTGTGACTGTGTGGGTTTTCTCTGCATGCTCTGGTTTCCTCCCGCACTCCAAAGATGGGCAGGTTTGTAGGTTACTTGGTTTTGTTAAAAATGGTAAATTGTCCCTAGTGTAGGAAAGTGCGAGTGTACGGGGACCGCTGGTCGCTGGTCCACGCTGTATCTCTAAAGTCTAAAACATTCACAAAGTTAAATAATGTGGACTGTAAAACTACTGTTCGGTCAATACTTTATAGAATCGAATAAACCTGTCCTAAAAAAAACTTTTATTTCTGAAAGCTTTATTTGTTGTCTGCCAATGTTTATGGGATATTGCTCACATCATTATTTATGCCTAATAGTTAAGCTACTGTGTTAACATTTAATCTGTTCACCATTTCAAGTTAAATTTATGATTCTTGTGTTGTTCTCATTTCTTATAGATAATCCAGTACAATGGTTGTTGTC
This sequence comes from Leucoraja erinaceus, assembly GCF_028641065.1. Classification (NCBI taxonomy): domain Eukaryota; kingdom Metazoa; phylum Chordata; class Chondrichthyes; order Rajiformes; family Rajidae; genus Leucoraja; species Leucoraja erinaceus. The sequence goes on from NC_073377.1 coordinate 25,338,718, forward strand.
TGTCCCAAACAATGTTCTTTACATTTTTTCCCTTGGTGGACCTTTTTATTTGGCAGTGGATACCTTTTTCCTACTTAGGTGAGTGAAAAGTGTTACACCATGGGAAAACTGTCTGAAAAAGTGTCTCCTGACCAGAAACATCACCTATCCATGTTCTCCAGAGATGCTACCTGATCCGTTTAGTTGCTCCAACTGTGTTTTTTGTAAACCAGCATCCACGATTCTTTGTATCTCCTGTGATGAAAAGTTAATTATTTGCATAACCACTGGCTTGTAGTTAATATCACAGGCAAATCGATATAATGTTGATGAACTGAATGGAATTGTAAATGATGTGCTCTCGATGGATTACAAATTCAACAGAATTTTATACTGATCTTTGCACCTGCTCTGGTGTGTTTCTTATGCTCTTACTATTCATAGGCTTTCATTAGGCCATGTTCTTAATTCTAAAGAAAGGCACAAAATGTTGGTATAACTCAGTGGAGTAGGCAGCATCTCTGGAGGACATGTTTCAGTTCAGGACCTTTCTTCAGACTTAAGCCTCGAGTCCCCTGAAATGTCGCCTATCCATTTTCCCCAGGGATGCTGCCTGACCTGCTGAGCTACTCCTGTACTTTGTGTCTTTCTTTGGTATAAACCAGCATCCGCAGTCCGTGCTGTTACATATTCTTTAATGGGTTTTTTGCCACCTAAGCCTCTGTTCGTATCTATTGTTCCTGTAATGAATGACTTGGAATCTGTGACAATATTTATATTGAGGTAGTGATTATTACTCTCTCATTTTCACATAACTTTTCTGGTACTTTGTTAAATGGACCAATACTCATTGCATACTTAGGAGGCACATAATTTTGCAAATGTTGCATAAGTATCTGGTCCTATTTCTACTAGCCCTTATGTATTTATGTATGGCCTCATTTGAAACTTTTCTTTAACATTTCACCCCCAACAAAAACTTTTATCCATCTGATGTAGAAATTGAAGGCTCCTGTACTTGGTCACGACTACTGAGATTTAAAAATAATTGGAAATAAGCAATTAGCCTCCTTAATCGGGCCCTAACTTTCCTTTTTTGTTTAGATTACATTTTCTTGTTGCCTTCTCCCTTTCAAGTTTGGCCTTAACGCATAGTTGCCATAAACCAACCACAAATGTCTCAGATTCACTTTCCCAACAATTCTTAATTCTGTCATTTGAAATGAGCATCCTGATTGTCATTGTACTTAGCGCCATAAAGTCATACAGCGTTGGAACAGCGAGCCTTTCGGCTCAACCTGCCCATGCTGTCCAAGATGCCCCATCTACACTAGCCCCACATGCCTGTATTTGGCCCATTTCCCAAGAAACACTTCCTACCTGTACAAATGCTTTTTTAAACGTTGTTATTGTACCTATCTCAACTACCTCTCTGGCAGCTTGTTCCATATACCCACCACCTTCTGTGTGAAAACGTTGCCCCTCAGGTTCTTATTAAACCTTTCGCCTCTCACCTTAAATCTATAACCTCTCGTTCTTGATTTCCCTGCTCGGAATAAAAGATTGTGCATATCCCCTATATATTTGTCTCCTGATCTTATACACCTCTATAAGATCACCCTTCATCCTCCTGCACTCTAAGGAATAAAGTCCTAGCCTGCACAACCTCTCCCTACATCTCAGGCCCTGGAGTCCTGGCAACATCCTCATAAATCTTCAATGACAAATCTTCCATCTTAACGACATCTTTCCTACAGCAGGGTGACCAAAACTGAACAGAATGTTCCAAATGGGTTCTTACCATCAAACATGCTGTACGTATTAGGGCAGCATGGTGGCGCAGCGGTAGAGTTGCTGCCTTACAGCGTCAGACACCCGGGATCGATCCAGACTACAGATACTGCCTGTCCGGAGTTTGTACGTTCTCCCCGTGATCTACGAGGATTTTCTCCGGGAGCTCCTGTTCCCTCCCACACTCCAAAACAAATACACGTTTGTAGGTTAATTGGCTTGGTAAAATTATAATTTGTCTCTAGCGTGTATAGAATAGTGTTAATGTGCAGGGATCACTGGTTGACAATAGACAATAGATGCAGGAGTAGGCCATTTGGCCCTTCGAGCCAGCACCGCCATTCAATGTGATCATGGAGGGATATGGTCCAAGCGCATGCAAGGGTGACTAGTGTAGCTGGGACATTGTTAGCCGGTATGGGCGAACTGAGCCGACGGGCCTGTTTCCACACTGTATCACTCTATGACTCTAATAACGGCAGCAGCAGCAAATTAGTCCAGTAGTTGAATCCTCAAAAGACATTTGACTCTAAACTAAGAGAAATTATTTTTACCTCATATGTTTCACCAGTGAGACTACATTTCAGATTGACTTTCAGATCAGACAGAATGTTTTGGCTGATGCCTGACATTTTGTGACAATCTGCAGCAACATGTTAGTCTCCCTGCAGCATGCCAGTGATTCAGCCTGGGTTTATCTTCAGAAAGATTATTTTTGAGGATTAGGAACTGAGTACAAACCATGGCTAAAATATTGCATGAATAATCCAATCCTTCTATGATATTCCCAACCCTGCGATGTGAGCAGCACTAGTTCAAGGAATAAGCTCGACAAAGTATTTGCTCCCTCCAGTGAAGGGATAAATGATCTTTCGTTTAGTTTAGGGATCCAGTGCAGAAACAGGCCCTTCGACCCACAGAGTCTGTGCTTACCAGCGAACACTATTCCACACATACTAGGGACAAATTACAATTATACCAAGTCAATTAACCTACAAATCTGTACGTGTCTGGAGTGTGGGAGGAAACCGGAGATCCCGGAGAAAACCCTCACAGGTCACGGGGCGAACAGAGAAAGGTTGCAGAGAAAGGTTGAACAAGTTAGGGCTTTATTCTTTGGAGCGCAGAAGGTTAAGGGGGGACTTGATAGAGGTTTTTAAAATGATGAGAGGGATAGACAGAGTTGACGTGGAAAAGCTTTTCCCACTGAGAGTAGGGAAGATTCAAACAAGGGGACATGACATGAGAATTAAGGGACTGAAGTTTAGGGGTAACATGAGGGGGAACTTCTTTACTCAGAGAGTGGTAGCTGTGTGGAATGAGCTTCCAGTGAAGGTGGTGGAGGCAGGCTCGTTTTTATCATTTAAAAATAAATTGGATAGTTATATGGATGGGAAGGGAATGGAGGGTTATGGTCTGAGCGCAGGTATATGGGACTAGGGGAGATTATTTGTTCGGCACGGACTAGAAGGGTCGAGATGGCCTGTTTCCGTGCTGTAATTGTTATATGGTTATTATATGGAACGTACAAACTCTGTACAGATGGCATCCACAGTCAGGATCGAACCTTGGTCTCTGGCGCTGTACGGCAGCAGATCTACCGCTGCACCACCGTGCCGCCCTCTGGAAGAGATTGATTAGAAGCTGAAATCTATTGATGATTAGTTTTGTAAAATACCAACCAAAATATCACATAAAAGAAATGAAATAACAAGGAACTGCAGGTGCTGGTATGCCAAAGGAAGGCACAAAATGTTGGAGTAACTTAACAGGTCAGGCAGCATCTCTGATAAACATGGATGGGTGATGTTTCAGGATGGGACTTTCTTTGGACAAAAATAAAAACAGAGGGTGATGGTTATTTGGAACAATCTGCCTGAGGAGGTAGTTGAGGCAGGTACTATTAAAAAATAAATAAGCTAGAAACGTCACATGGTATGGTTATGAGGAATGAGCTGCTAGAGTCAGTTATTAAAGATGGGATAGCAGCACATTTGGAAAGTGGTGAAATCATTGGACAAAGTCAGCATGGATTTACAAAAGGTAAATCATGTCTGACGAATCTTATAGAATTTTTCGAGGATGTAACTAGTAGCGTGGATAGGGGAGAACCAGTGGATGTTGTGTATCTGGACTTCCAGAAGGCTTTCGACAAGGTCCCACATAAGAGATTACTATACAAACTTAAAGCACACGGCATTGGGGGTTCAGTATTGATGTGGATAGAGAACTGGCTGGCAAACAGGAAGCAAAGAGTAGGAGTAAACGGGTCCTTAACACAATGGCGGGCAGTGACTAGTGGGGTACCGCAAGGCTCAGTGCTGGGACCCCAGCTATTTACAATATATATTAATGATCTGGATGAGGGAATTGAAGGCAATATCTCCAAGTTTGCGGATGACACTAAGCTGGGGGGCAGTGTTAGCTGTGAGGAGGATGCTAGGAGACTGCAAGGTGACTTGGATAGGCTGGGTGAGTGGGCAAATGTTTGGCAGATGCGGTATAATGTGGATAAATGTGAGGTTATCCATTTTGGTGGCAAAAACAGGAAAGCAGACTATTATCTAAATGGTGGCCGATTGGGAAAGAGGGAGATGCAGCGAGACCTGGGTGTCATGGTACACCAGTCATTGAAAGTAGGCATGCAGGTGCAGCAGGCAGTGAAGAAAGCGAATGGTATGTTAGCTTTCATAGCAAAAGGATTTGAGTATAGGAGCAGGGAGGTTCTACTGCAGTTGTACAGGGTCTTGGTGAAACCACACCTGGAGTATTGCGTACAGTTTTGGTCTCCAAATCTGAGGAAGGACATTATTGCCATAGAGGGAGTGCAGAGAAGGTTCACCAGACTGATTCCTGGGATGTCAGGACTGTCTTATGAAGAAAGACTGGATCGACTTGGTTTATACTCTCTAGAATTTAGGAGATTGAGAGGGGATCTTATAGAAACTTACAAAATTCTTAAGGGGTTGGACAGGCTAGATGCAGGAAGATTGTTCCCGATATTGGGGAAGTCCAGGACAAGGGGTCACAACTTAAGGATAAGGGGGAAATCCTTTAAAACCGAGATGAGAAGAACTTTTTTCACAGAGAGTGGTGAATCTCTGGAACTCTCTGCCACAGAGGGTAGTTGAGGCCAGTTCATTGGCTATATTTAAGAGGGAGTTAGATATGGCCCTTGTGGCTAAGGGGATCAGAGGGTATGGAGAGAAGGCAGGTACGGGATACTGAGTTGGATGATCAGCCATGATCATATTGAATGGTGGTGCAGGCTCGAAGGGCCGAATGGCCTACTCCTGCACCTATTTTCTATGTTTCTATGTTTCTATATGAGGTAACTGAGGCAAGTGCTATAAAAAAAGAAATGAAGCTACAATCATCACATAGTATTGATGGAAGGTGATGGCTCTGAGCGTGGGCAGTTGGTAAGCAGTGGGACGGGGGAAAGGGGGTAGCTGAGCAAGATGCAAGATATAACAGCTTGTCAGTGACCTTGACTCTTGAATCCACCAATGGTCTGGGGCTTGAGTCAGATTTTTATGTTAGTAATACTGGTGGTAGCCTCACTGCCACGATCGTAGATTGTTTGATCGATTGACTGATTGAAAGATCCAGCAAAGAAACATATTCTTTGATCCACTGAGTTCATGTCGTACATTGGGCAAATTACAATGCAGAAGTGTGTAGGAAGGAACTGCAGATGCTGGTTTTAACCAAAGATAGACCCAAAATGCTGGAGTAACTCAGCATGGCAGGCAGCATCTCTGGTGAGAAGGAATGGGTGAAGTTTCGTGTCGAGACTCTTCTTCTTTCTCTCCAGAGATGCTGCCAGTCCCGTTGAGTTACTCCAGCATTTTGTATTATACAGAAGTGATTGTTCAACACGGTGGTGATCTTATCTCTCGAACAACATCAAGCACATCATGTTCCATTGGTCCCTTACAGTATCTGCCACCAACCTCCTTTCATCGAGCTCATACCAGCTCATTTCTCTTACACTAGGCTGGGGCCAAAGACATTTCAAACCTTTCAAGAGAAGACTCTCCTTCAGGGAGTTTTCCTATGTCAGAGCACTCATTTATTTCCAGTAGGTGTGGTGGACTTTGAACAAAAGACTGTCGGGTAAAATTCCACTCAATGTGTAATGTAAAGTTAGTTTAGTTTAGAGGTAAAGCACGGAAACAGGCCCTTCAGCTCACTGAGTCCGTGCCGACCAATGATGGATAACATTATCCAACACAATAGGGCCAATCTACAATTTTTACCGAAGCCAATTAATCTACCAGCCTGTACATCTTTGGATTGTGCGAGAACTCCGGAGCACCCAGAGAAAACCAATGTGGTCACGGGGAGAACATACAAACTCCATATAGATGGCAACCCAAGTCAGGATCAAACCCAGGTCTCTGGCGCTGTAAGGCAGCAACTTTACGCCGTGTCACTGTGCTGCCAAGCACATATGTATTTTATATTTAAGGCAAGGCATAATGAGATAATATGTTAAATTAATGACTAAATCAATGGGAACCAATATGTTAATGACTGAATCAATTAATAATTGATTGCATCTCTAAATGGTTTAATTAATTAATAAACTAAATGCAAATTATGTTGTGTTTGTTTTCAGTGGTTTACTGAGTGCAAGGACACTTTTAAACATGCACCATCAACCCGATCAAGGACTGACCAAAACTGTAAAGGATTATGTGATAAATAGATTACAAAGGTAAGGTCTGGAGACAGTTTCATAAATATTAACAATGGTGTTGACAGCATTCACCACTACAATGAGTTAAATCAAACAACATCTTCCATCATCTAAAGAAGGGTCTCGACCCGAAACGTCATCTATCCTTTTTCTCTAATGCTGCCTGACACGATGAGTTACTCCAGCCCCTTGTGTCTATCTTTGGTATAAACCAGCATCTGTGGTTGTTTGTTTCAACATCTTCCAGCAGCCAATCCCATGCATCAACTTGTGTATCTCTGCAATTACTGTCAGAGATGTTCCATTTCAGAACATAATGATTTGGTGCAGTCCTTACCATCAGAGCTGGCCTCGAAATGGCTGTGATGGCATACATTTGAGTTTCATTTCCTTAGATGAAAATTAATGTCAAAGATTTTAAATAACAGTATCTCGAGTGTCTCTCTCTTTTATCTCCTTCCTTAGCTGGAATGGGCTGCATGGGTCAAAAGTTTTCTTTCGTAGTACAATGATTCAGTGATTCAATGAATCTCATTAGGCTTTTATCATTATTTTAATTTGCCTTTGCTTCTAAACCTCTGGTCCATGATCTGCGCTGTACAAATTAACCTCAGGCAGCGGTGCAGAATGTGCCCAACATAAGCAGCAACCTCCACCCAGTCCGCCTAGACCTACCTGATCTCCCGGTTGATCAACACTTTTAACTCCCCCTTACATTCCCACGCTGACCTTTCTGTCCTGGGCCTCCTTCATTGTCAGAGTGAGGCCCAGCGCAAATTGGAGGAACATCACCTCATATTTCTCTTGGGTAGCGGCCTGGCGCGGGAGATTTCGCCAAACGGAGAGCGGAGAATCTGATCCCGACTGAAGAAAATGAGAGTCCCCATCGCACTGCCAGTTCCAGCCCCTTCCCCTCTGGTCCCCCTCGCTGGCTCCCCCCTGCCCCCCTACCCCGTAATCCCGCACTTCTTCCCCATGGCTCTTTCCCCGTCTTTTCTCTGAGCTCTCACCCCCCCACCCCCACAATGCCCCCCCCCCACAATGCCCCCCCCCACCCCCCCGACACCCCCCCTCCCCCCACAACCCCCCCCCCTGCCCCCCACACACCCCTCCCCCCCCACTACCCCATCTTGCAACCCCCCCACACAATCCCGTCCACACACACTCCCTCCCCCCACAACCCCTACCCCCCTGCCCCCAGTGCACACACCCCCCCTCCACCCCGCCCACACCCCCCCACCCCACAAACCCCCCCGCCCTCAACACCCCCCCCCCTGCCCCCCACACCCCCCCCCCCCCCCACCCCACACACCCCCCACACCCCCCCCACCGCCCCCCCCCCACACACCCTAACCCCCCCCCCCCCCCCCCTCTCCCCCTCCCCCCCTCCCCCCCCCCCCCCCCCCCCCCTCCCCCTTCCCCCCCCCCCCCCCCCCCCCCCCCCCCCCCCCCCCCCCCCCCCCTCCCTTTCCCCACACACCCCCCCCCCCCCCCCCCCCTCCTCCCCCCCCCCCTCCCCCCCCCCCCCCCCCACTCCCCCTCCCCCCCCCTCTCCCCCCCCCCCCCCCCCCCCCGCTCACTTAGTCTAGTGTCCTTTAAACTCACTCTCTCTCATTATCCAATATTATTGAATTTCATTTTGGTATAATTGATGGAAATAACAAATATTGATTGAAATCTGTTCGGTGAAATGCATTCTGTACATGTTGCAGCTGTGTGGCTCAGCTTACTGGTTCATGTGTGCTGCTGCTGCTAGGCAAAATGCTGTGTTCAAGGGTATGAACGACACTTCAAACCAACATGAATGACTGTTCAAACAAGTATCCCTTTCACGTGACACTTATCAGGCATGGATACATTATTAACAGATGCTCATGGCCTTATTTACCAAAGAATAGGATAATTTTACTGATGTCTTGGCCAATATCTGTACCTCAAACTACATTATCTAGAACAGGGCTTCCCAACCTTTTTCATCCCGTGTACCCCTGGCAACTTTAATAGCACATAACAATGTTAGTTCACTTAAACTGAATAAGGGGGGTGGGGTGTCGAATGGGATAGTGGAGGATGGAGTTAAAGGGAAAGGGTTTCTTAAATGTGTGAGTGTAGAGACAGAGGGGTGTAAAATGAGGGTGGTAGCAAGGTGAAAAATAAAAGTGGCAGGCAGACAAAACCAGGGCAAAAATCAAAAAGGGCCACTTTTCAACATAATTGTATAAGGGATACGAGTGTTGTAAAAACAAGCCTGAAGGCTTTGTGTCTCAATGCAAGGAGCATTCGTAATAAGGCGGATGAGTTGAATGTGCAGATAGCTATTAATTACTATGTTATAGTTGGGATCACGGAGACATGGCTCCAGGGTGACCAAGGCTGGGAACTGAACATCCAGGGATATTCAATATTCAGGAGGGATAGAGAGAAAGGAAAAGGAGGTGGGGTAGCGTTACTGATTAGAGAGGAGATTAATGCAATGGAAAGGAAGGACATTAGTTTGGAGGATGTGGAATCGGTATGGGTAGAGCTGTGAAACACTAAGGGGCAGAAAACGCTGGTGGGTGTTGTGTACAGGCCACCTAACAGTGGTAGTGAAGTTGGAGATGGTATCAAACAGGAAATTAGAAATGCGTGTGACAAAGGCAAAACAGTTAAAATGGGTGACTTCAATCTACATATAGATTGGGTGAATCAAATTGGCAGGGGTGCTGAGGAAGAGGATTTATTGGAATGTATGCGGGGTAGTTATCTAAATCAACATGTAGAGGAACCAACGAGAGAGCAGGCTATTTTAGACTGGGTATTGAGTAATGAGGAAAGGGTTAGTTAGCAATCTTGTTGTACGTGCCCCCTTGGGCAAGAGTGACCATAATATGGTTGAGTTCTTCATTAGGATGGAGAGTGACATTGCTAATTCAGAAACAATGGTTCTGAACTTAAAGAAAGGTAACTTTGAGGGTATGAGACGTGAATTGGCCAAGATTGACTGGCAATTAATTCTAAAAGGGTTGACGGTGGATATGCAATGGAAGACATTTAAAGACTGCATGGGTGAACTACAAAAATTGTTCATCCCAGTTTGGCAAAAGAATAAATCAGGGAAGGTAGAACATCCATGGATAACAAGGGAAATCGGGGATAGTATCAAAGCGAAGGATGATGCGTACAAATTAGCCAGAAAAAGCAGCATACCGGAGGACTGGGAACAATTCAGAGACCAGCAGAGGAGGACAAAGGGCTTAATTAGGAAAGGAAAAATAGATTATGAAAGAAAACTGGCAGGGAACATAAAAACTGACTGCAAAAGTTTTTATAGATATGTGAAAAGAAAGAGATTAGTTAAAACAAATGTAGGTCCCTTGCAGTCAGAAACAGGTGAGTTGATCATGGGGAACAAGGATATGGCGGACCAATTGAATAACTACTTTGGTTCCGTCTTCACTAAGGAATACATAAATAATGTGCCGGAAATAGCAGGGGACCGCGGGTCAAAGGAGTTGGAGGAATTGAGTGAAATCCAGGTTAGCCGGGAAGTGGTGTTGGGTAAATTGAATGGATTAAATGCCGATAAATCCCCAGGGCCAGATAGGCTGCATCCCAGATCACTTAAGGAAGTAGCTCCAGAAATAGTGGATGCATTAGTAATAATCTTTCAAAACTCTTTAGATTCTGGAGTAGTTCCGGAGGATTGGCGGGTAGCAAACGTAACCCCACTTTTTAAGAAGGGAGGGAGAGAGAAAACGGAGAATTACAGATCAGTTAGTCTAACTTCGGTAGTGGGGAAACTGCTAGAGTCAGTTATTAAAGATAGGATAGCAGCACATTTGGAAAGTGGTGAAATCATTGGACAAAGTCAGCATGGATTTACGAAAGGTAAATCATGTCTGACGAATCTTATAGAATTTTTCGAGGATGTAACTAGTAGCGTGGATAGGGGAGAACCAGTGGATGTGGTGTATCTGGACTTCCAGAAGGCTTTCGACAAGGTCCCACATACGAGATTAGTATACAAACTTAAAGTACACGGCATTGGGGGTTCAGTATTGATGTGGATAGAGAACTGGCTGGCAAACAGGAAGCAAAGAGTAGGAGTAAACGGGTCCTTTTCACAATGGCAGGCAGTGACTAGTGGGGTACCGCAAGGCTCAGTGCTGGGACCCCAGCTATTTACAATATATATTAATGATCTGGATGAGGGAATTGAAGGCAATATCTCCAAGTTTGCGGATGACACTAAGCTGGGGGCAGTGTTAGCTGTGAGGAGGATGCTAAGAGACTGCAAGGTGACTTGGATAGGCTGGGTGAGTGGGTAAATGTTTGGCAGATGCAGTATAATGTGGATAAATGTGAGGTTATCCATTTTGGTGGCAAAAACAGGAAAGCAGACTATTATCTAAACGGTGGCCGACTAGGAAAAGGGGAGTTGCAGTGAGACCTGGGTGTCATGGTACACCAGTCATTGAAAGTAGGCATGCAGGTGCAGCAGGCAGTGAAGAAAGCGAATGGTATGTTAGCTTTCATAGCAAAAGGATTTGAGTATAGGAGCAGGGAGGTTCTACTGCAGTTGTACAGGGTCTTGGTGAGATCACACCTGGAGTATTGCGTACAGTTTTGGTCTCCAAATCTGAGGAAGGACCTTATTGCCATAGAGGGAGTGCAGAGAAGGTTCACCAGACTGATTCCTGGGATGTCAGGACTGTCTTATGAAGAAAGACTGGATAGACTTGGTTTATACTCTCTAGACTTTAGGAGATTGAGAGGGGATCTTATAGAAACTTACAAAATTCTTAAGGGGTTGGACAGGCTAGATGCAGGAAGATTGCTCCCGATGTTGGGGAAGTCCAGGACAAGGGCTCACAGCTTACGGATAAGGGGGAAATCCTTTAAAACCGAGATGAGAAGAACTTTTTTCACACAGAGAGTGGTGAATCTCTGGAACTCTCTGCCACAGAGGGTAGTCGAGGGCAGTTCATTGGCTATATTTAAGAGGGAGTTAGATGTGGCCCTTGTGGCTAAGGGGTTCAGAGGGTATGGAGAGAAGGCAGGTACGGGATACTGAGTTGGATGATCAGCCATGATCATATTGAATGGCGGTGCAGGCTCAAAGGGCCGAATGGCCTACTCCTGCACCTATTTTCTATGTTTCTATGTTTCTATGTTTCTATTTATGAACAACTAATGATGAACAGATACCGGTATACCAGAACCAAACACAGTCAGTCAATGAGAAAAAATATGTACAAATCCAGAATCAACAATTTTGCATGCATGGGTAGGTGAAATTTACTTTACCCCAGGTTGGGAACCCTTGACCTAGAACATCTACCTGGCCATCTACCTTCCTGAAAGCAGATATGATAGTAGCATTGTAGAGGGTTCCAGATAAGCAGGTGGATATGCAGGGTGTAGATGGATATGGATGACATGGAGGCAGAGCAGTTTAATTTGGCGTCATGTTTGTCATGGACATATAAAAGGACCTGTGCTATATTATGTTCTGTTCTATATTCTATGATCCTTGTGAAACCTTGGCGCCTGTAAATTAACTGGATTGTTCCTCCATTAAGTAAATGTTCTGAGACAAAAAATAATTAATTTTCATTCAGCCCTTTTGGACTTTATGATAAAAAATAGTGCATCATTTTTTTTTTGCTGTGAATAATTATATGCAGTTAATTAATATATGATCTTGAGCATCGTTATGAGATAATTCAGAACTATAGAAGTTATGTAATTACTTTTCATTCAACTATGGCGGGTCAAATTACAGCACATGGTGTCGGACTGTAATGACAACCCTAGCAAATTCTCAGAAAAAAGTACATGTGCATGAATTGTAGGATATTTTTTGGGCATGTACATTCTCACCTGGTGGAAATCTGTATCTCACCTTTTGAAGTTTTACCACGGATATAGAGATTGAGGAATTATCACATGGAAACCTATTGCAAAAATAGAAGTTGCAAGTATAGTAGCATCCGAGAAACAGAATTTCCCAGCATCTGCAGTTCCTTCTTAAACAAATTGAAAATTACAATGTTTTTAAAGCAATTTGAAAAATAGGTATCAGAGGTTATGGGAAGAAGGCATGAGATGTGGTTGTGAGGTAGAAATAGGTCAGCCATGATTGAATGGCAGAGTAGACTTTGATGGGTCGAATGGCCTATTGCTACTTCTATCACATGATCTTATGATAACCTTGAATGGCCAGACATGGGTAAGAGGATAACATCACAGTGAAAAGGTGATAGCATGGAACAAGAGCATAGTATTTGCATAACTTTCAGTCTCTTGTATGGCCACTGATCAATGCTGTCTGCAATTTCAATATGAATCAAATTCGAGAAAAATTACAACAAAGATGTTCATCATGTGGTTGAATACAGAACGTCACTATTTGTTCAAAACAAAAATGAAGCAAATCTGGAAATTTATGCCCCAGGAAAAGAGCAGCCCATGGTTAACCATGTACCTTTACAGAATTGTCCTAAGTGGTTTACTTTCTTGAATGGGCATAATGAAAATCATCAACATTTTAGCTGCAAACTATTCATTGAGCACCCCACCCCTGCCAGTGTGCACACATTTCTCCCACTGCCCCATCACCCTATTCCTGTCCCCTCCTTATGTTTATCCCCATCTCGGTACCCATCTGCCAATCAACCCCCCCATCCCACCTCACCTATAGCAATATCATAGTCATAGATTGATACAGCGTGGAAACAGGCCCTTCAGCCCAACTTGCCCACACCAGCCAACATGTGCCATCTACATCAGTCCCACTTACCTGTGTTTGGCCCATATCTCTCCAAACCTGTCCTATCCATGTACCTGTCTAAATGTTTCTTAAATATTGCGATAGTACCTGCCTTAACTACCTCCTCAGGCAACTACCTCCTCAGGCAGCTTGTTCCATACACCCACCACCCTTTGCGTGAAAAAGTTACCCCTCAAATTCTTATTAAATCTTTCCCCATTCACCTTGAACCTATGTGCTCTGGGTTCCCATTTCCCATACTCTCAGCAAGAGATTCTGTGAGTCTACCTGATCTATTCCTCTCATGATTTTATACACCTCCATAAAATCACCCCTCATCCTCCTGTGCTCCAAGAAATAACGTCTTAGCTTGCTCAACCTCTCCCCATTGCTCAGGCCCTTGAGTCCTGGCACCATCCACGTATATCGTCTCTGCGCTCTTTCCAGCTTGACAACGTATCTTCATGTTGACAACTTGTCAAGCTATGCCCTCCCCAGCCTAATCTTTCTCTTCCAGCTTTCTACCCCTTACTCCACAATACAATAATCCAATACAATATTTATTCCATGTCATTTGAACCTCAGTGAGGCTCAAACGAAACTCCGTTTCCACAGCCATACAAACAGAACAATTCCTACAAGACATACAAACAATTCAATTCACACAAACATCCATCACAGTGAATCTCCTCCTTGCTGTGATGGAAGGCAAAGTCTTATCTCTCCCCTGTACCATTTCGCTCCCGATGTTGAAGCCCCAGGCGGGCGATGGTAAGTCCCACGGCCATTTTAAGGCTGCGCTGGGCGATGTGCAGCCCTGCTCCAGGCCCAAATGTCACAAAGTTGGAGCCCCCGGCGGGCGCTGGAATGTCCCGCAGCCATTAAAGCCGCGCCGGGCGATGTACGGCCCCGCTCCAGATCGTTCCAACCCCGCGACGTGGGCTGGAGAAGTTGAGTTGCGGGAGCTCCGAAAAGCGGCCTCCCACCCAGACCCGCGAGCTCCCGGTATCACAGTCCACAGGTTTGCAGCTGGAGCCTCCGTGCTCCTCCGGAGTCGGGCCGCAGCAGCGAGCCACCACCGCTCCCCACGCTCGGAGGCCGGCCAGCCCCACGATGGTGAGTAGTCCGCAGCTCCGCAGACTCCGTGACTGGAGAACCCAGGTCGTTCCGGCTGGAGGCCACTCCATGGTGCTAGGCCCCAACGACAACGGAGACCCGACAGGGAAAAGGTCGGGTCTCCCACGCAGGGAAGAGATTTTTAAGCATTTCCCCCCCCCCCACCCCCCACATATATACAGTTAAAAACGATTAAGAAACACAAACAACTACATTTAACTAGACAAAAAAAAGTTAAAAGACATACAGGCTGTAGGGGCCGCAGCAACGCGAGTCGTGCCGCCGCAGTAATATTCCATCAGTCTGAAGAAAAGTTCTGAGCCAAAACACCATCTCCCCATTGCTACCACAGACGCTACCTGACCCATTGAGTTCCTCCAACAGTTTGTTTCTTACTCAGTAAGAGTTTCGGATGACAGGGAAGAATCTCTGATTGTTTTGTTGATCTTTATCTGAACTAATCCATAGATATTATTTCTTCATTTTCGGTCCTTTGTCTTACAGGTTTATCTAATTTCCTGCATTAGCCGTGCCTTTCGCTTACTTGCAGGCTCTCTTGTTTTAAATGCCTTTAAATAACCTAATTTACATTTTCCTGGGTTACTATTCAATGATTTGGAATATACTCAGCTCTTTTGCCTTTCTTTCTGCAATTGGAGTATTTATTGATTCTCCAAGCTCCTTTCTTATCCTTTAGTTTAGTTTACAGATACAATGCGGAAACAGGCCCTTTGGCCCATCGAGTCTGAACCAACCTGTGATCCCTGCACAGTAACACTATCCTCCGCAAAATAGGGACAATTTTACATTTACAAGCCAATTAACCTACAAACCTGTACGCCTTTGGAGTGTGGGAAGAATACAAAGATCTCAGAGAAAACCCACGCAGGTCACGGGGACAACGTTCGAACTGTACAGACAATACCCGTAGTCGGGATCTAATCCAGTTCTGTGGCACTGTAAGGCAGTAGCTCTACCGCTGCACCACCGTGCCGCCCTCTAATGATGAATTTAAGGATTGACTAGTCTTTACGCTTGGGAAATGCAGATTGACCTGATGTGTATTTCAATATTCATATTTAAACTTCAAATTTCCTAAATATCTACATATTTTGTTTTTTTGAACTACCCGATTCCTGTAGATAGCCTTTTAAACAAGAAGGGAACAGGGAATAAAATGCTTTTGTTTTAAATGTATCATCAAAGATAGGACACTGGGATTTTAGACTCAGACTCCAGAAGGTTCCCTTTGTCTTACAGACATCTTCACTATCATTACCGTGACTTGTCCTTCTTAATTTAAGTGATTAGCTGTCATAATATGTTTAAACTATTAGATGACACATGAATGCTCAGATTATATCCTGTTGCAAAGAGGAAAGTTACATCCGAGTGTTTGACTCAGCTGGAGACTTGCTGGCTCGGAGAATATCCTGGAACTATTTGTTTTGGAAAGTTCTGTGTCAATTAGAATGACCTGTCTAAGTTAATTTGTTCTTACTGTCCTTCATAACCTCAACAACATCAATATCTTACTGTCCTCACACATAAAGATGATAATAATTTTATTCAGATTAATGTTAGAATATACTAAACATGTACCTGCTTTGAAGCAAAGTACGTGAATAATTGTCCTCATGATTTCAATATCTATTGACAATGGAGATCTGCAGAGTGTTAGAGAAACTTATCTCTGTCATATTTTAGATTATGACGCAATGCCAAGAGGTTTTCCTGTGCTTCATGTTTACAACAGTGATGCAGATAGAAGTACTCGCTTTGTTGGGCCTGTCCCACCTGGTGATTTTTTTGAAGACTGCCAGCATCATTGGCTGACGTATCAGGCTACCGAACAATTTGCGTTGGGATGCGGCGGTGGATGGGTCGTGACACTGCGGGATGACGTATGACACACGGTGTTTTTTCAAGTGCCGCAACATTTGTTTTTGTCGCCGCTGGATTTTGAAATGTTCAAAATCTTTTGACGACACTGATTGAATTGAATCCTTTATTTGTCATTCAGACCTTTCGGTCTGAACAAAATGATGTTGCCTGCAGCCATACATGTAATAATAACAACACACAATAAACACAAATTAACATCCACCACAGTGAGTTCACCAAGCACCTCCTCACTGTGATGGAGGCAAAAGTCTTAGAGTTACTGTCTCTTTCCTCCTCTTCTCCCTCTGCGCTGAGGCGATACCCCACCGGGCGATGGTAAGTCAGTCCCGCGGTTCAAGCTCCGCGGCCCGGGGGTGGTCGAAGCTGCCGCCCTCCAGTCCAGCGGGTGCAGCTGCTGCCGCGGGAGCTCTGGAAAACCGGCACCAGCCTGTGACCAGCGAGCTCCCTACGATGTCGTCCACTGGCCCGCGGCCGAGAACCGGTTTCAGGTCGCCGCCGCCAGAACACAACCTCAGCCACCGGAGCACCGTCTCCGCCCCGCACCGGGCCGCCCACACGGGAGCGTCTCAGCCCCGCACCGGGCCGCCCACACGAGAGCGCATTCCAGCCGAGAGCCGGGCCACCCACATGGGAGCGCCTTCCAGCCGGGACCCAGGCCGTCCACACGGGAGCGCCTTCCAACCGGTAACCGGGCCGCCCACACAGGAGTGTCTCAGCCCCGTGCCGTCCACCCTCACCGGAGCGCCGAGTCGTGCCGCTGCGCGAATGTTGCCGCAGCTTGAAGACGGCCAGCCTCGCGTTGGTAAGTCCTGGCTGGCTCTACCTCCGGAGCCTCGAGGTCGGGACAGGTTGGAGGCCGCCAGCTCCGCCATTGGGCCTCTCCCCCCCCCACACACATCACACCACCTAATAACCAAAAGTTTAACTGAACTAGACAAAAAAAACAACACAAAAAAAGTAAAAACAGACAGACTGCAGGCGAGCCGCAGCCGTTTCACAGCGCCGCCACTTCCGGATCTATTGGCACTGTTCTCTTGAAAGAAAAACAGGGCCAAGGGATCATGAAAAACTTTAGAGTAAATAATCAGAAGCTGTTTCCACTATAGCAAATATCAATAACCAGAAGGCACAGTTAAATATTAATGATAAGGGAAGCAGACAAAGGTAAGGTTTAAGAAGGATATGACGCCGGCAGTCGCAGAAAAAAATCGCCAAGCGTGACAGGCTATTTAGAGAATTTTTAAACTGGAATTTTACTAATCCAAAGGGAATGTTACAACATAAGGAGATAGTCACAAGGATTTCAGGATATTACGGGTGAGCATTCAACCTGAAATATGGATCCCTGAACAAGCTAACTGGCACAACTACCAACTTCATTACTAAAAGCAAGAACAATTTGTTATCCTTATTGGCTTATCAATAAATTTGGTAAAGCTAAATAAAATCACTCGCAATGTAGAATTATAAATCCCCATGTGATCATCCTTTTCTTTGTCATCATTTAACTCTTTAAACGCCTTCCTCATGAGTCCCACACCCTTGATCTCTGGATATTATTTTCAACAATCATTCATTCAAATTCAATAAAAGCTGTTGCAAATTTTGTTTCCACTACCCTGTCAGACAATGTATTCTAGATTATAACAATGATGTATATTTAAAACAAACTCCTTACTTCAGTCTGAAGAAAGTTCTCGACCCAAAACGTCACCTATTCCTTCGCTCCATAGATGCTGCCTCACCCGCTGAGTTTCTCCAGCATTTTTGTCTACCTTCGATTTATCCAGCATTTGCAGTTCCTTCTTAAACCTTACCTTTGTCTGCTTCCCTTATCATTAATATTTAACTGTGCCTTCTGGTTATTGATATTTGCTATAGTGGAAACAGCTTCTGATTATTTACTCAAAAGTTTTTCATGATCCATTGGCCCTGTTTTTCTTTCAAGAGAAAAATAGATCTGTTGCTCCACATAACAAATACCTCTCCTGGCACTATCTTGATCAATCCATATGGTGGTGGCCCATCGGTAACGATGATGGCGGGATGTGTAGTCTCAATTCTGGTGAGTTCTGACATGGCTCACGAGTCCAATTCGTGAAGCGCTCACTTTGTGCAGAGAAGAGGGCTGCACAAAAACCTGTGCGTGAATGAGTTTAAGGTGGAGTAGCTGTTGCATTGTAACAACCCCACCCTCTCGGCTGCAGAAGTCAGAGTCCAAGGTATGAAAAATCAACACTGCTGGAGACTTCTTGGCTGCAGTGGATGGCCATGTCGTCTTTAGTGCTCTGACTAGACCTTCTCCTTGCACAGTGCGTTGCTGCGTCGCCTTTCCAGCCGTTAAAGATCATAAAGATCTCTTCCGCCTGGACCACCAAAGTCAAGTCAAGTCAAGTCACTTTTATTTATATAGCACATTTAAAAAACAACTCTCGTTGGCCAAAGTGCTTTACATTGGTGGAGGTACTAACGTTATACAACAGTGGTTCATAGATTAAATACAAACATCACTACATACATAAAGCCCTCGCTCAAATAACGTCGAGAAAGGCTTGGGAGTAGATATGAGTTTTAAGTTTCGACTTAAAGGAGTCGATGGAGGGGGCAGTTCTGATAGGAAGAGGGATGCTGTTGCACAGTCTAGGAGCTGCAACCGCAAAGGCGCGGTCGCCCCTGAGCTTATGCCTAGACCGCGGGATGTTCAGTAACCCCAAGTTGGCCGATCTGAGGGACCTGGAGGTGGTGTGGTGGGTGAGCAGACTATTGATGTAGGTGGAAGGAAATGCCGTGCCTTTGAATGACTTGGCCTAAGGGGAGCATATACCGGGAGAAGCGAATGGAGCCAAGGATGGAACCTTGTGGAACCCCACAGCAGAGGCTAGCTGGGGAGGAGAAAGAGTTGCCTATGTTAGTAGAGAAACTCCTACCTTTGAGGTAGGAGATGAACCAGCTCAGGGCAGTACCATCAATACCAAACCCATACCGGATGATGTGGTCGACAGTATCAAATGCTATGTTGAGGTCGAGAAGGAGCAGGATTGCACAGTCGCTGGAGTCAACGGTGAGCAGTAGGTCATTATGTACCTTCAACAAGGCAGAATCTGTGCTGTGGTGGGTCCTGAAACCTGATTGGAAAGTTTCCAAGATAGTATTTTGGTGAAGGTAAGGCATAAGTTGAGTTAAAATTACCTTTTCAAGGGCTTTTGAAAGGAAAGGCAGTTTTGAAATGGGTCTGTAGTTGCTTGGCAAGGTGGGGTCAAGGTTACTGGCAGTCGTGGAGTTAATGTAGTGGGAGTAGCGAGCAGGGAGATGGGATTTTGAGGGAGAGAAAGGCAGAGATATATCGAATATAATAGCACCATTAGATTTTTTTTTCAGGAGGGGTTGGACCACCGCATGCTTGAAGCAGGTAGGAACAGTGCCAGTTGCCAGAGAACTGTTGAAGATGGCGAGGATGCTGGGACCGGCTATTGTAATGACATCTTTTAGAAGGGCAGAGGGGACAGTGTCGAGGGGGCAGGTGGTAGGTTTCATGGTGGTGATCAGTTTTACAAGGGAGGGTAGAGTAACGGGTTGGAAACAATATAATTTTGAAGAACAGACCAATGAGACAGCCAGGTCACGGATGGGAGGGGAAATATTCGTCCTGATGTTCTTTACTTTACTGGTGAAAAATGTAGTAAATTCCTCGCACTTAGCAGGGGACCTAGTCTGCTGGTGCTGGGGGCAGGACATATAGAATAGAATAGTTTCTTTATTGTCATTGTAACATGAACCATGTACAACGAAATTTAAAATGTCAGCCAGTCAGTGCAGCATTCAAACATTTCTAAAAGCTAATGATACATACAAGGTAAAATATTAAAGATAAACAACTAAATAAATATCACGGACAAAGCACGCATACACACCCAACCCTCCATCCTTCTGTCGATTCCACAGTTACCACAGTCCCTTAGTCTGTATCGCCCCTGCGTTCCTTGGCGGCTACATTTAGTGCTTTTATAGCAGTGGGGTAAAAAACTGTTTTTTAGTCTATTTGTCCTTGTCCTTGTAGATCTGTACCGTCTGCCTGACGGCAACAGTTCAAACAGGGAGTGTCCGGGGTGGGAAATGTCCTTTATGATATTCTGGGATTTTTTGGTGCAGCGGGAACTGTGTAAGTCCTCCAAGGTAAGGAGAGGGCAGCCGACAATCCTCTGGGCGTTGTCAATGGCCCTCTGGAGCGCTTTCCTCTGAGCCGCTGTGCAGCTGGTGTACCACACGCATACACAGTATGTTAGTATGCTCTCAATGGAGCACCGATAAAAGGACAGCAGCAGTCTCTGAGTGATGTTATTCTTCCTGAGCACCCTCAGGAAGTGCAGTCTCTGCTGGACCTTTTTCAGCAGCGCAGTGGTGTTCACGCTCCACGTCAGGTCCTCCTCAATATGGATTCCCAGGAAGCGGAAATCCGCCACCCTCTCTACACAGTCCCCTCTGATAGTCAATGGTACCATGTCCGTTTTGTTCTTCCTGAAGTCTATTATTACTTCCTTTGTCTTTAGGGTGTTGAGGAGCAGGTTGTTTTCTTCACACCACACTGTCAGCTGCTCCACCTCATCCCGGTAGGCGTACTCGTCCCCCCCGGAGATGAGTCCCACCACCGTAGTGTCATCCGCAAATTTGACAATGGTGTTGCTGTGGTGGGCGGGGGTGCAGTCATGTGTGTAGATGGTGTAGAGCAGGGGGCTCAGTACGCAGCCCTGTGGAGAGCCGGTACTGAGGCTGAGGGCCGTGGATGTATGATGGCCCACTCTGACTCTCTGGCTGCGACCCGACAGGAAGCTATTTATCCACGTACAGGTGGAGTGTGGAAGTCCCAAGTCCCCCAGTTTGTCCACCAGTTTATGGGGAAGGATGGTATTAAAAGCAGAGCTGTAGTCCACAAAGAGCATCCGCACGTAGCTCCCCCGCTGCTCCAGATGAGACAGTGCAGCATGGAGAGCTGTGGCTACAGCGTCCTCTGTAGATCTATTTTTCAAAACACTTCATCACCACTGGTGTGAGTACGACTGGCCGGTAGTCGTTGAGGCTGGAGATGTTGGTTTTTTGGGGCAAGGGGACTATGGTGGAGGACTTCAGACAGGGTGGGACAGTGGACTGGGCCAGAGACTGGTTAAAAATCCTTGTAAAGACTCCAGCCAGCTGGTCTGCGCAGTCCTTCAACACGCGTCCAGAGACGCCGTCAGGACCAGTAGCCTTCCTTGGATTTATGGCCCGCAGAGTGCGCCTCACCTCATGCTCCTCTATCTTGAGGGTTAGGCTGCTGATGGTGCTAAAAAGGACCTTGGAGCTATGAGCGGTTTTGGAGATAAGGGTGGAAAAGTATTTTGTTCTTGTCGATTTTACTGCTTCCTGGCATTTGTGAAGATTATTTTTCAGGAGTTCAAAGCAAATTTGAAGCTTATCAGATTTGTACTTCCGTTCTGATTTTCTACATTCTTTTCTTAGGGCGCTGGTGGTGTCATTGAGCCACGGCCAGCCTTTAGGCTTAGGCCTTTTCAATTTAAGAGGAGCAACAGAATCCAGAATGGAAGAGCAAGTAGTATTGAATAGAGAAATTAGGTCGTCGGTGCTGGGATGGAGGGGAGACGCCTCAATAGTGCAGATGTCGGGGGTGGCTATGAGAGCCTCAGAGAACTTACTGGCCGTCGTGGAGTTAACGTAGTTGGAGGAGCGAGCAGGGAGATGGGATTTTGAGGGAGAGAAAGGCTGAGATGCATCGAATATAATTGCACCATGATCAGACAGGCATCAATAATATCTGTGTTACAAGTTGGGAGACCAGACGAAAGCACTAGGTCCAGTGTATGGCCAAGCTTGTGCGTGGGTCCAGTGGTGAGTAGAGACAGATTGAAGGACTCAACCAGGTTCATAAATTCACTCACAAGAGGCTTCGTGGGACAGCAAACATGAATGTTAAAGTCACCAAGAATCAGGTCAAATTTGGGCAACAAGCTAGCGATAAGATCACCAAATTATGAGATGAAGTCCTTATTCGTTTTCGGTGGGCGATACACAAGAACAATTAAAAGCGGACAGACTAGACCAACTATGATTAGTTGATGTTCAAAACTGGAGACATGACTGGCGTTCAGGAGGCGGCAGTTGAAATGCTTCTTAAACACCGCGACCTGAGAGCCTGGGCGAGCTGAAAAAGTTACAGTTATCAGGACAGAGTTCCACGAGTGGAGCAAGCTCACCAGGATTAAGCCAGGTTTCTGTGATCAGTAGGAAGTCCAATCCACATGCAGTGAAGAAGTCATTGATGACAAAGGTTTTGTTCAGCAAGGATCTCGCATTGATCACGGCCACCTTTGCAGGGACTGCAGGTGAGTTGTGGTCCGGTAGCAGCTCCCACGCCAGTGGGCGGCGGTTCAGAGAAACCACGCTGCTGCGCTTCACACAGGGCCTGGCTGGGAGCCCGCGTGCCAACCGGAGAGAAACATACCTGGGCTCAAGGGACCGCCGATGGATGGAGTGGTCGGGCCGACCAGGTCCGTCCTCACAGCGCTGGGCAAGGTAGGCAGATGTTAAACGGGCGCGGGCGAGGTTCTTCAACCTTTCCAGGGTGCCCGCGGGTTTACCCCGCCTCCTGGCTCGACTCGATACAAGGCCGAGCCCATACATCCATCAGGAGCCGAGCGAGGAGTGAACGGTAGGTGAAGCCTTGTCCGGGGCTCAGTCTGGGGGCTCAGTCGGGGGCCCAGTCCGGGGCTCAGTCGGGCCCAGTCGGGGGCTCAGTCGGGGGCTCAGTCGGGGGCCAGTCCGGGGTCTTGTCCGGGGCCTCGGATGAAGATCACGACGACAGAGGCTCAGCTCTGTCCGGGGGTCGGTCCGGGGCTTCGACCGGGGGTTGCTCCGGGGCCTCGGGTGAAGACTTCAATGACCGAGGCTTGGATGTCTAATAGTGCTTGCTGTTCGTACACCAGCTTTGACTGCAGGCCATACGAACAGTACCTTGATTGGGGCTTTGTCCAGGTGGGAGATGACGGGCAGCCAAACACAACGGCGCAGCCATCTTGTTCTTCATGGAAAGCAGACTTTCCAAGGATGAGCATGTCCCACAGGTTGAACTGGACTACCTGCTACAAGTTGCAAGGTTACGCCTTGACCTGACAGTATGCAACTCTCTCAAGCCTCATCATATGTAATGTCTGATGCCCAGAAGCATTCCAGCTGGTTTAATACAACTTCCTTGCTTTTTAACTCTGTGTCTCAGTTTATAAAACTGGGGATCTTGCATGTTTTTTTAATTACAGTCAATTCTTATATTGCCCCTTCCAAAGGCTTGCATATATATGATCTCAGAACCATCCTCTCATGCACCATTTAGTTAATATTGACTCTCTTCATTCTTGCTACAAACATTTACTTTACTCTTCTCTGCACAACATTTCACCACAATTTCACAATGTTGTCCATGTTCATCTGAAAATTGTTTTACCATCCTTCTGACATTTAATGATATGAACAAGATTTGTGTCATCTTCCTTTGTAATTATGCCCTACATGCTAATGTCTAGGATAGTAATGTGATATTGGGCTGTGCTACTGTATACTTCTCCCCACTTTGAGCAGAGCAGCTCAACACTAATTATTCATGCTACTGCTGCCTCTTAATCCAATGCATTTCCATTACTTAATGTCCATTATGTGGTTGTTTATCAAATGCTTTTGAAAATCTATATGAACATAAATATCACTACAAGAGCTTCAATAACTCTTTCTTTTGTCTTATTATGCAAGTTTCCCAAATATGATTTATCCAAATGGAATCAACTCCTGCTGCCATTAAACATATTTTGCCAAGTGGCAATAAGATTTAAGATTTAATAAGTTTTAGAAACATAGAAAATAGGTGCAGGAGTAGGCCATACGGCCCTTTGAGCCAGCACCGCCATTCAATATGATCATGGCTGATCATCCAAAATCAGTACCCCATTCCTGCTTTCTCCCCTTGATTCCGTTAGCCCTAAGAGTTATTTCTAAATCTCTCTTGAAAACATCCAGTAAATTGGCCTCCACTGCCTTCTGTGGCAGACAATTCCATGGATTCACAACTCTCTGGGTGAAAACGTTTTCCTCATCTCAGTCTTAAATGGCCGACCCCTTATTTTTAATTTGGGATGTTAGCTCCCTCTCTGCTTTTTTTTACCATGATAAAAGGAAACATTTCTCAATTCTTAACAACTTCAACATAAAATATTTTATTTTTTATTTTGGTCTTCTCAATTTTGAGAGTGAGCAACACTGCAGATCTTGAAAAATAAAAAAATATATTGGGTTAATTCTGCTTCTGGATTTCCAAAAAATATATTTATATTAGTTTTAGCAAAAACAACTAAATCTTACATTTCCCTTTATAATCAGTCAAAATGAATATAAAACCAAATATCACTATTTTCTATTCATGTTTACTCTTTTACAAAACTTGCTGAAAGGCAGAAATTGTCCCCCCCTGCGTGATGTAGATCAGGAAATGTTATGCAACCTAAAATTAGTTCTGCTAATTAAAACAATTATAATAATCATATATTACAACAGCAAGTTATGACAGGAGTCAGTATAACTGTCGGGATTAATCAAGATTCTGCTGCTTTGGTAATGCCTTCTTTACGGTTTCATAACTGGAGTAAACATGATGTCAGGTCTGAGGTATAAACTCTTGCCTCAGGAAAGGGATTTCACTGAACAGCCCTGAAATGTGGAAATGGCTTTTGTAACATATATTCCTGTTGTGCTCTATTCCGCAAGCAGGAGGGAAATGTTGCCTAATCCACAACACCATACAAGAATTATCTGCTATTTTCATTTTGCCTTTAGTCTGGGAGTTGTATTCAGTGAAGGTTTATGTAAATGCAGAATGGAAATTTAGGTACAGTAATATAGTCCTTATATTTTCAAGAGATCAATTGTTTTACCTGTTCTGTACCTTTTGTTGCTCTACTGTTATAATAAGTGAACAGTTCTGGGCATTTAAACAAAATGACTAACAATTATTTTGTTATTTTTAGAATTCTTCCACTCTACATTTACACCATGTGCTTATTTATTGGGATGTGTTCACTTATTCCATGGAAGTCCTTGGGAGAAAATCTAAAGTCCCACTTGGAGAAATGCAGAAGGTCCTGGTGGACAAACCTGCTGTTTATTAACAACTTCATTTTGATTGACCAGCAAGTACGTATTTTCTTTAAAAAGGAATGGATGGAATGGAATGGAATACTTTATTGTCACATGTGACAAGGCACAGTGCAATTCTTTGCTGCATACCCAAGGTATACAAATAGTGGCCACCTAAGGCACTGACAAAGTTACAAAGTACGCCGGCTCCGCCTTTGTTATCCACACCCCCTCTCCCCCACACCGGTTCCCCCATGCCAGGTCCTCCATTGTCCATCATTCTCTCCCCTCACCCCCCGTTGTCCATTGTTCTTCCTCATCCCTCATGGCGGTCCCGTCAACCACGGGTCGACCGACAAGGCTTCGCCGCCACTGTGAGGCTTCACCACCGCCGAGGCCCCATCACCGCGAGGCTTGGGAAGATTAGTATTATTTATTGATCATTTATGGTTTGTTTGGTAACCTGCATTGGTTATTGTAAAATTAAACTGACCTGAGATTTAAAGTTAGACAAAAATACTGGAGAAACTCAGCGGGTGATGCAGCATCTATGGAGTGAAGGAATAGGCGACTTTTCGGGTTGAGACGCTTCTTCTGACAAAGTTATTGACAGTACTGACAATGAAGACAAATGTAGGTCCCTCACAGTCATAAACAGATGAATTTATAATGGGAAACAAGGAAATGGCAGACCAGTTAAACAAGTACTTTGGTTCCGATTTCACTAAGGACGACACAAACAATCTCCCAGAAATACGAGGGCACTGAGGATCTAGTGGGAGGGAGGAACTGAAGGAAATCCACATTAGTTGTGAAATGGTGTTGGGTAAACTGTTGGGACTGAAGACAGATAAATCCCCAGGGCCTGATGGTCTGCATCGCAGAGTACTCAAGGAGGTGTCCTTAGAAATGGTGTCCCTCGCTGGAGTCAATTATTAAAGAAGTAATAGCAGCGCATTTGGAAAGCATTCACCGGACTGGTCAAAGTCAGCATGGATTTATGAAGAGGAAATCATGCTTGACTAATCTTCTGGAATGTTTTGAAGATGTAACAAGTAGAATGGATAAGGGAGAGCCAGTGGATGTGGTGTATCTGGACTTTCAAAAAGCCTTTGACAAGGTCCCAGACAAGAGATTAGTGTGCAAAATTAGAGCACATGGTATTGGGGGTAGGGTATTGACATGGATAGAGAACTGGCTGGCAGACAGGAAGCAAAGAGTAGGAAAGGGGTCCTTTTCAGAATGGCAGGCAGTGTCTAGTGGGGTGCCGCAAGGCTCGGTGCTGGTTGTTTACAATATATATTAATGATTTAGACAAGCAAATTAAATGTAACATCTCCAAGCTTGCGGATGACACAGAGCCAAGAAACCACAAGAATTGCTGACTTGTTCCTACTTTCCAATCCTACTTTTCCTTTTCCCCACCATGTGGTATAATAGAATGTACAATAAATACATTGTTAATCTTTTTTAGGAGATAGTTTCAGACCTGCATTTAGGTAGTGATACTGGATATTAGCTTTGAATCCCGTCTCTGAAGGGTTGTGTATACTATTTCAAGGTGCTTTTCACACCAGGAGCTCCTACTACCTTTCAGCCTTCTTTATGTCCCAGAAGAAATGAATTATACTCCTGACTGGCACCATTTGCAGTCTGGGTGGCACATCTTCCTGCTATTCACTGACAAAGATCTAAATGTATTGGAATTAAATTGGCAATTGGGTGGGAACAGCAGGGAAAGTGTCTCAAATACCTCGGAAAGAACTGCCGATGCACTTTATCTGTTTATTTATTATGTGTATATATGGTCTATGGTATATACACACACGGAACTTTTATCTCCCGTTCTGTATTATGTTTACATATTCTGTTGTGCTGCAGCAAGCAAGAATTTCATTGTCCTATCTGGGTCACATGACAATAAAAACTCTCTCTTGACTCTTAGCTTGACACAAAAATGCTGGAGTAACTGAAGGAATGGGTGATGTTTCGGATCAAGTCTGAAGAAGTGTCTCAACACGAAACGTCACCCATTCCTTCTCTACAGAGATGCTGCCTGTCCTGCTGAGTTACTCCAGCATTTCGTGTCTACTGTCTCAAATACCATGCAGTTTGTCGAAATGGACAGAACATTTGCCTGTCCTCTTCTATGTCAGAGTTTGCCATGATAAGTCGCAAACCTGGAGTATTTGAACTGCATTCCAAATTTACTGTTATTTCTGCATTTACAGTACAGTAAACCCTCAATATTACAGACCTCTTTATGATGGATTTTAGTTATAGTGGACAGCACCAGGCCGGTCCTTGAAGTGGCCAAGGAAGTTGTTTGGCCCAGTGGTGGCGGAAGTAGGTCTGGCCTGGAAACAGCTGGGGAAGCATCGGCAGTCAGAGAGGATAATACCTGAGAAATGTTTCCAGGCTGGGCTGCCAACACCCTGCTGCACTGCTTCCCCAGCTGCTTCCAGGCCAGACCTACTTCCGCCACCACTGGGCCAAACAACTTCCTTGGCCACTTCAAAACCGCGCCTGCTGCTGCCACCCCTTTACCTGCACCCCTTTACCTGCCGCGACCAATGACTCCTCTGATTCCCGCCTCTCCCCCGGATACCAGCAGGGCAGGGCTGTCAACTCACCAAATTCCAGGCCCAGTCCCAGACTGATAGTCTGAAGTAAGGTCACGAACCGAAACATCACCTATCCTTGTTCTCCAGAGATGCTGCCTAACCTGCTGAGTTACTCCAACACTTTGTGTCCTTTTGTGTATTAACCAGCATCTAAATGTCTACTACTACTACTACTTATACAATTATACTCTATTACTAGGTTATAAGTTTATAATGAACACCATTCCCCACCAGTCTGTTATAACAAGGGTTTACTGTACTCATATTCCAGGAAAGGGCCAAACTTTTTATTAGTGTTATCCAAAGAAATAGAATTATCTATTTGTGATATGAAATAACTTATCATAGACTCTGTCGTTGCAGTGCATGGGTTGGACCTGGTACCTTGCAAATGACTTCCAGTTTCATATCACAACTCCCATCTTCATATTTCTGCTGTTCAGGTAAGCACTATTAAATACTTACACCATGATTAGACCAATGGAGGGTCTGGCAAGGGGGGACCGTCGTGAGGGAGGTGGCTGTTATTTGTTTACATTGTGTATGCAAAGAAAGAATTTCACTGTGCCTAGACACATGTGACAATAAAGTATTCCTATTCCCATATTTTGATATAAATGTATATTGTCTACTTTAGCTTCTACGGTCATAAGGTCATAAGTGATAGGACTAGAATGAGGTCATTCGGCCCATCAAGTCTACTCCACCATCCGCCATTCAATCATGGCTGATCTTTCAAGAGAGAGTTAGATAGAGCTCTTAAACATGGCAGAGTCAAGGGAAAGGGGGAGATGGCAGGAACAGGGTACTGATTGTGGATGATCAGACATGATCAGTGCTGGCTCAAAGGGCCGGAAGGCCTATTTCTGCACCTATTGTCTATAGTCTACCTCTCTCTCCTAACCCCAGTCTCCTGCCCTCCCCACAACCTCTGACACCTGTATTAATCAAAAATCTATCTATCTGTGCCTTAATAACATCCACTGACTTGACCTCCACAGCTTTCTGTGGCAAAGAATTCCACAGATTCACCACCCTCTGACTAAAGTTTAGTTAATTGTCTGTGTACTGAGGTACAGTGAAAAGCTTTTGTTGCGTCCTAACCAGTTAGCGGAAAGACTATATATGATTCCAATCTCTTCAATTAACTCCATCTACACTTCAAGCCACCAGCATTATCAAGGATGAGTCTCAACCCAGTCACTCCCTCTTCTTCCCTCCCCCATTGGGTAAAACATATAGAAATGTGAAAACGCACACCTCCAGATTCAGGGACCGCTTCTTCCCAGCTGTTATCAGACAACTGAACCATCCTACCACAAATAGAGAGCGGTGCTGAACGACTATATACCTCATTGGAGTCCCTTGAACTATCTTTGATCAGACCTTTCTGGCGTTACCTTGTGCTAAAAGTTATTCCCTTACCATGTATCTGTACACTGTGAATGGCTCTATTGTAATCATATATTGTCTATCTGCTGACTGGTTAACATACAACAAAGCTTTTCACTGCATCTTGGTACACATGACATAAATAACGTAATCATTAAAGATTTAGGTTTATAATTGTCACACGTACTGAGGTACATCGAAAAACTTTGTTTAGAATGCTATCAAATCAGATCAAATAAAATACATAAATGCAATGAAGTCAAACTCGAGAATTATAGATAGCACAAAGGAGAAGATATAGAGTGAATAATATAGTTCTCAATGTTGTTGCTCATCTGTTCCATAGATAAAGTTCAATGTCCATAATGGGTTAGAGCACAATCAGTCAGTGCCCTCGCTTATGGAAGGACCATTCAAGCCTGCCTGATAGGGGGGGGGGGGGGGGGGGGGGGAAGGGAAGCTGTTCCTGTGTCTGGTGGTCAGCACTTTTGAAATACTTCTGTATTTTCAGCCGGATACAAGGAGGGAGAAGAAACAATGATTGGGGTGGGACATGTCTTTGATTATGTTGGCTGCTTTTCTGAGGCATCGTGAAGTGTAGATGGAGTTAATAGTTAAGTCTAGAGTAGGTTTTAAGTAGACAATAGACAATAGACAATAGGTGCAGGAGGAGGTCATTTGGCCCTTCGAGCCAGCACCACCATTCAATGTGTTCATAGCTGATCATCCCCAATCAGTACCCTATTCCTGCCTTCTCCCCATATCTCCTGACTCCGCTATTTTTAAGAGCCCTACCTAGCTCTCTCGAAAGCATCCAGAGAACCTGCCTCCACCACCCTCTGAGGCAAAGAATTCTACAGACTCACCACTCTCTGTGAGAAAAAGTGTTTCCTCATCTCCTCAAATGGCTTACTCCTTATACTTAAACTGTGGCCCCTGGTTCTGGACTCCCCCAACATCGGGAGCATGTTTCCTGCCTCTAGTGTGTCTAAGCCCTTAAGAATTGTATATGTTTCAATGAGATAGCCTCTCATCCTTCTAAACTCCAGAGTATACAAGCCCAGCTGCTCCATTCTCTCAGCATATGACTGTCCCGCCATCCCGGCAATTAACCTTGTAAACCTACGCTGCACTCCCTCAATAGCAAGAATGTCCTTCCTCAAATTAGGAGACCAAAACTGCACACAATACTCCAGGTGTGGTCTCACTAGGGCTCTGTACAACAGTAGAACGACCTCTTTACTCCTATATTCGATTTCTCTTGTTATAAAGGTCAACATGCCATTCGGATTCTTCACTGCCTGCTGTATCTGCATGCCTACTTTCATAGACTGATGAACAAGGACCCCCAGTTCCCGTTGTACTTCCCCTTTTCCCAATTTGACACCATTTAGATAGTAATCTGCCTGTTTTTGCTACCAATGTGGATAACCTCACATTTATCCGCATTAAACTTCATCTGCCATGCATCTGCCCACTACCCCAACCTGTCCAAGTCACCCTGCATTCTCATAGCTTCATCCTCACAGTTCACACTGCCACCCAGCTTTGTGTCATCTGCACATTTGATAATGTTACTTTGAATCCCTTCATCCAAATCATTGATGTATATTGTAAATAGCTGCGGTCCCAGCACCGAGCCTTGCGGTATCCCACCAGTCACTGCCTGCCATTCTGAAAGGGACCCTTTAATCCCTACTCTTTGTTCCCTGTCTGCTACCACTTCTCTATCCACGTCAACACTCTACCCCCAATACCATGTGCCCTATTTTTGCCCACTAATCTCCTATGTGGGACCTTATCAAATGCTTTCTGAAAGTCCAGGTACACTACATCCACTGGCTCTCCCTTGTCCATTTTCCTAGTTACATCTTCAAAAAATACCAGAAGAATAGTCAAGCATGATTTCCCCTTCGTAAATCCATGCTGACTCGGACGATCCTATTATTGCAATCGAAATGTGTGGCTATCTCATCTTTTATAATTGACTCCAGCATCTTCTCCACCACCGATATCAGGCTAAATAGTCTATAATTCCCCGTTTTCTCTCTCGCGCCTTGTACAAGTAGGTTTTAATTTTTGCCAGGGATGTTTGGCTGGGAGAACCTACTTGTACAATAGGTGTGGATAAGAATAAGCTAAATTTTAGCCAAGGGATTACAGCAATGTAACCCTTAAATCCACAAGTAAATGAATGGCATTTTCAGAGCTAATATTGCAGGAGATGTTGGCATTGTTTCCTGCTTTATGATGCCCTATTGAGGGACAAAATTGAGAGATGATGCAAAGGTACTGAAGCATACATTCTAAGTCCAGGGATGACCTTTGCAGACCCTGGCAGCTTCCAGATCCACAGTTCTGTCCACGGCAGATGTTGCAGCAGATGGTCCAGATGCCACTGGAGCCTCTGGTCAATTGTAACATTTTCAATCAGAGCTCCTCTGCCTTTAGGTATTAGTATGATGCAAGGCAGGTTCTGCTTGCACTTTCTAACCACATAGACTCTGCAGTTGCTTTATAATCTGCTTTTGACTGCACCCGACACCCCATCCCCAACACCCCATCCCCAACACCCCATCCCCAACACCCCATCTCCAACACCCCATCCCACCCTGCTGACACACAAACAATCAATTCCTAATGAGTCAATATTCGCCCAAACACATGCTGGAGAGCAACTGAATACTCATGAACTAAAGAGAAAAGATGGAAAGCAAGCTCAGAATGCAATTTAGTCATTTGGTGGAACTTTTTGAAAGCACTACTAAGTACAATGCATTTTCATTCAAGCCTTTTGCATTTCTTTAGAATTGGTCAGTAATTAGTCTGTGACATTCTACTGTAAATTGCACGAAACTGTATGGCCTTTTAAGTTTTAGGGCATCAATGGAAAATAAGGCTAAGGTTTTTGATAATGTGGCAGAGGGAGAAAAGTTTGATATTGTGTGGAAAACGTCCCTCTACTTACCTACATAATCTCAAATTCATTGCCACGGACTGCAGTGGAGGCCAAGTCAATGGATACTTTTAAGGCGGAGATTGACAGCTGCTTCATTAGTAAGGGTGTCAGGGGTTATGGGGAGAAGGCAGAAAAATGAGTTTGAAAGGGAAAGATAGATCAGCCAAGGTTGAATGGCAGAGCAGACTTGATGAGCCGAATAGCCTAATTCTGCTCCTTGAACTTATGAACATATAAATGAACCTGTCATGGTAATAATTTATGTGTGGTAACAGTGGTAGATGGGAGTGACTATAACTGACATCACTCATCAGCATGATCAAAGTTGGTGTTTTGAATATATTACGAAGCATGCAATTTTTCAATTCTTATTCAGGAACAAAGTGCTAATGTTTGCCCTGGCAGGATTTCTCTTGATGGCCTCTTTTATCGTTACTGCTTTAATCTCATGGTTCTTCAAATTGCCAATAGGACTTCACATAGATGCCAGGTAACCTCCGAATCCAACTGCTATTAAGACGTTAATAGCTCTGAAAAGTCTTGAAATTCCCATCGACAATATTAGGAGGTGACTCTGGGAGTGTATTCTGATAATGTTCATTGTTTTAAAGAAGTGTTATCCTACCTATTTTAACTTGGTTAATGGCCATAATGTTTCTCGGGGCGGGAAGAAGAAAGGAAGTGGCGGAGACAGTGGGCTGTGGGAGAGCTGGGAAGGGGAGGGGAAAGAGGGAGAAAGCAAGGACTGCCTGAAATTGGAGAAGTTAATGTTCATACTGCTGGGGTACATAAGGAGACGGATACGTACCAAATGCAGGCAGGTGAAACTAGCATGGATGGGACTTCTTGGTCAGCATGGGCAAATTGGGCCATAGTTTCCATGTTACCATGCATTACAACTCCATAGAAGATTAATTGGATAAATTAAGGGCCGTGTAAGTAGTCCTTGAATTAAATTAAGAAGGCTAAATTAAGATGAAATTGAACCAATTGAAGTGGTTTTAGGAGAATCAATGAATAACTTCCCTCCTGGTGCAGTGCAAGAGTATGAAAGCTAAAATGCAGCCAAAATATCAAGATAAACTTGTTTCAACTGCAAGGTCTGGATTTATCTACTGAGTCCCCTTAACTTCAAGCCATAATTTTAATAGAGCACTATAATCCTCAAACAAAAGACATTTCCAGTTAAGCATAGCCATTTTTCCAGGGTCAATAGACAATAGACAATAGACAATAGGTGCAGGAGTAGGCCATTCGGCCCTTCGAGCCAGCACCACCATTCAATGTGATCATGGCTGATCATCCCCAATCAGTACCCTGTTCCTGCCTTCTCCCTATTTCCCCTGACTCTGCTATTTTTAAGAGCCCTATCTCGCTCTCTCTTGAAAGCATCCAGAGAACCTGCCTCCACCGCCCTCTGAGGCAGAGGATTCTACAGACTCCCCACCCTCTGTGAGAAAATAGACCTCGTAACAAAATAGAGGTTAAAAAATATTTTGTCATTTGTGAATCCAGGCCTAGTTGCAAAGGTGCAAGAGTCAAACCTTGGAAGTGATTGCATGAAGAATTATGCAACTACTCATCAGTATCACAAGACTGAGTCACAGTCTCGTGTGGCATGGAAACAGGCCATTTGGCCCAACTTGTCCACACCTACCATTAGGAATCCCTTCTGTATTAATCCCATCCCCCAAAACCTGATCCATAGTCCTCCATGCCCAAGAGATTCAAGTGCTCACTTGGATACTTCTTAAATGCCAACAACAACTCAGCTTCATCCATTTATTCAGGCTCTGATTACAGCTACTTACCACACTGGGCAAATAAAATCCTCTCTATCATATACCTTCTAAATCTCTTGCTCATTACCCAGAATCTATCTCCCCTTGAATCGAGGAAAGGTTCCCGGCAGTCTATCCTATTTATATCCCTCATAATATTATACATCTCAATCACAATCCCTCTTGGCCTTTTCTGCTCCTCTCCTTATAACTGGACTGCTCAATCCCTGTCTGCGAGATAACTCTGATGAGCAAAGATGGTAGATAATGAAGAATATAGCCTGGAAAGAGTAAATGTTAGAACCTACTTTAAATTGGATTATAGTGTAATAAGGGTCCAGTTTTAAAGTTCCAGATGTATTACAATTTTGGAGCTTTTCAATAATGTAATTACTTAATGGAGTTCATTCAATGTCTGTCACTAAAGATCGCATCACATTTGTTTTCAGATTGCTTTCACATGGTGAATACAACATACAATATTATACAAAACCTTATTGTCGCTACGGCCCTTTCTTAATTGGAATTATGTTGGGCATTTTATTGCATCAAAAGAAAACATCTCTGCTGACCAAGGTACTTACTTTAAGACAATGAGGAAGGGAAATATTTAGTGTCTGATTTTTGCTTGGGTTTGTGTAGAGGTAATAGTTTCTTAAGTTTTGAATATAGTTGAATATTTGTACATAATAACTTAAGGACATAAGTAATAAAAACACAAGAATAAGCCTTATGACTCCTTGAGCCCACTCTGCCATTCAGTAAGATTAGAGTTGAACTGAATGTTGGTCTCAACGCAATTGTCCTGCCTAATCTGCAAAATAATTCCTTTCCCATTGTACAAAACTACATTTATCTTAACTTTATTATTGGACTATTCTACCTGCCATCACTACTGCACTAAAATTAAGAAGAAAAAAAGAGCACAACAAGATTGCACAAGAAACAGCAGATTTCCTTTATCTTGTCCCTCTCTGCTCAGCCTCCTTGCCTCATGATCCACACAGTGCTTAAGCCTCTTGAGCCAAAGGGACGGATGGACAGATTCACGCACACTCTGCTACACATTGCCTCACTTTTATTGGCTGCTCAATTAGCCACATTTAATCACTCAACCAATCCAATGGCTATTTTAAATCTCCCGCTGCTGCTCCAACACTGAAATAGACTCTTCCAATTCAATGATCCAAGATTCAAGATAGTTTATTGTCATGTGTCCCAGATAGGACAATGAAATTCTTACTTTGCTTCAGCACAACAGAATATAGTAGGCATGAATACAGAGCAGATCAGTGTGTCCATATACCATTATATAAATATATACACACATGAATAAATAAGCAGATAAAGTGCAAATAATCAGACAATGTTTATTAATGTTCAGAGTTTTGTTTCAGTTGAGTTCAATAGCCTGATGGCTTTGGGGAAGTAGCTATTCCTGAACCTGGACATTGCAGTCTTCAGGCTCCTGTACCTTCTACCTGAAGGTAGCGGGGAGATGAGTGTGGCCAGGATGGTGTGGGTCCTTGATGATGCTGACAGCCTTTTTGAGGCAGCGACTGCTATAGATCCCCTCGATGGTAGGGAGGTCAGAGCCGATGATGGACTGGGCAGTGTTTACTACTTTTTGTAGTCTTTTCCGCTCCTGGGCACTCAAGTTGCCAACAAGCCACGATGCAACCGGTCAGCATGCTCTCTATTGTGCACCTCTAGAAGTTAGAGAGTCCTCCTTGACATACCGACTCTCCGTAATCTTCTCAGGAAGTAGAGGCGCTGATGTGCTTTCTTTATAATTGCATCAGTGTTCTCGGACCAGGAGAGATCTTCAGAGATATGCACGCCCAGGAATTTGAAGCTCTTGACCCTCTCCACCATCGACCCGTTGATATAAATGGGACTGTGGGTCCCCATTCTACCCCTTCCAAAGTCCACAATCAGTTCCTTGGTTTTGTTGGTGTTGAGGGCCAGGTTATTGTGCTGGCACCATTTGGTCAATCGGTCGATTTCTCTTCTATACTCTGACTCGTCCTCATCAGTGATACGTCCCACAACAGTGGTGTCATCAGTGAATGTGATGATGGAGTTCGCACTATGACCGGCTATGCAGTCATGAGTATAGAGTGAGTACAGCAGGGGGCTGAGCACACAGCCTTGAGGTGCTCCCATGCTGATTGTTATCGAGGCTGACACATTTCCACCAATACGAACAGTCTGTGGTCTGTGGGTGAGGAAGTCGAGGATCCAATTGCAGAGGGATGCGCAGAGACCCAGATCTGAGAGCTTGGTAACCAGCTTGGAGGGGATGATTGTATTAAATGCCGAGCTGTAATCAATGAATAGCAGCCTAACATATGAGTTTTTGTTGTCCAAGTGGTCCAGAACGGAGTGGAAAGCCAGCGAGATCGCATCCTCCGTTAATCTGTTGTGGCAGTTGGCAAACTGCAGTGGGTCCAGGATTTTGTGTCGAGGTAGGAGTTGATTTGTGCCATGATCAACTACTCAAAGCACTTCATCACCACCGACGTTAGTGCCACTGGTCGATAGTCGTTGAGGCACGTCATCTTGCTCTTCTTGGGCACCGGTATTATTGATGCCCTTTTAAAGCAGGTGGGAACTTCAGACCTCAGAAGTGGGAGGTTGAAAATGTCCATAAAAACTCCAGCCAGTAAGTCCGCACAGGTTTTTAGAACACGACCAGGTACACCAACAGGTCCAGGCGCTTTTCGAGGGTTCACCCCTCTGAAGGATTTTCTGACGTTGGCCTCTGTGACTGAGACTGAAATAGCATCACAGCGAATGGGGGCTCGAGTTGGCACATCAGTGTTCACCCTATCAAAGCGTGCGTAAAACGCATTGGGCTCGTCAGGAAGTGATGTTTCGCCAACATTTGAGCTACCTCCTGATTTTGCCTTGTAGGAGGTAATTGCATTCAGGCCCCGCCACAGCTGCTGAACATCTGTCTCATCCTCCATGGTTAATGTTCTCATGTTAATTGCAAATTGCTGTCGCTGTTTCATGATAACATAAAAACCTTATTTTCTAGACTTCTGTTCTTACTGGATGGCTTTGTTCTCTGATGACAATGGCAGCAGTAATAGCGCTGGGGTATACATTGGATGACACTGTCGAGTCCTATTCTGCTCCCCCTGTGCTATATCAGGCTTTGCACAGAACTGCATGGGCTGCTGCAGTTGGCTGGATCATACTTGTGTGTGAAGAAGGACATGCAGGTACAATTATGAAGAAGGGTCTCAACCGAAAACATCATCCATTCTTTCTCACAAGAGATGCTACCTGACCTGCTTTTTGTGCCTATCTTTGGTTTAAACCAGCATCGACCCGTTGATATAAATGAGACTGTGGGTCCCCATCTTACACATGGTAACATACAAACTTAGCGGTGTTTTGCTGTTAAAACATAAACCAGATCTTCCCGTGGAATTCAGTTGAACAGTGAGCTGCAATTCAAAGTCAGGCCAATTACTACACCCAACACAAATAGACTAATGGAACTCGGCTGCGTCTGGTTGAGGTGTAGAAAATACTCCAAGCAGCCTACCTCAATTTGTATGAGGCAAGGCTTTGAAAATGTTGATATGAAAAAAGATGATTTTTACTGCAGCCAGATTTTAACACACACACAATTTTCTCCAGCTAGAAACAGGAAAGATTAACATCTTGCTAGCTCCATGGTAGCTGCAGATGCTGGTTTATACCAAAGATAGATGCAAAATGCTGGAGTAACTCAGCAGGTCGGGCAGCATCTTTGGAGAAAAAGGATAGGTGACGTTTTGGGTTGGGACCCTTCTTTAATTCTTGACTATTTGGTGTATGTGGATTATTTTAATAACATGTGGAATAACTGTACTCAATCCATTGGTTATGAGACGCTGCTTGAGTGGCTGAGTTCTTCCAACATGTCTGGTTTTGTTTCAGATTTCGGCACCTGTAGGTTTATTGTTTTCATTTATTAAATAGTAATGTGGCGAATTCTATCCCTGTAGTTTGACTTAAAAAAAATGCCATTGTTTTAATCAAACTGCTGTAACTATTTATTTCACTGAGAAATAAAGGACTTTGA
This sequence comes from Leucoraja erinaceus, assembly GCF_028641065.1. Taxonomy (NCBI): domain Eukaryota; kingdom Metazoa; phylum Chordata; class Chondrichthyes; order Rajiformes; family Rajidae; genus Leucoraja; species Leucoraja erinaceus. Next base: position 25,376,973 of record NC_073377.1, read on the forward strand.
AAGGACACAGCCTCTAAGTTATGAAGATAAAAAACTATAAAAATCATTGCCTCGGCTATTTGAGGCATACCATAAGGCCACTCATGATGTAAATGCAAAATGAAGCACTGAAAATCAGATGGTAAAATCTTGGCATTTTAATCTTGCCTGAAATGCTTCAAGATGTAACTTAGACACGTCATCAATCATTTGGTTGTTTACAGTTTAGGAAGAGGGTGCATAAGTATTCCAGTAAATAAAGCGAATGATATAGATTTTTTATTAAGCCATTTTTTAAATTTGGTTTGTTATCAATTCCCCCCCCCCCCCAGGGTTTGTTAATACTTTATTGTCCAGCAAGTTATGGATCCCAGTGGCCAATCTCAGCTATGCCTGTTTTCTGATACATCCTGCTGTAATAGATATGTATTATGGGCTGCAGGAGACACTCCTTCATTACACAGACATCAATATGGTGAGTTATAACTATAGTTATTTTTACAATTTCCCCTGATTTGATTCTGGGGCTATAAAATATATGCATATTACAATCAAATCCAATAAAAATTGGCATTCATATTATACTGCTCCAAGTTGCTCTGTAGCATTATCAAGCAAAATTTGAACTGCATTGGCTGAACATGAGCAAATATTCGGACTGGTGGCCAAAAGCTTGGCCAGTAAGACAGGTTTTATGCAGATTCTTAAATAGATAGGGCAAGAACAAAAACTTTTGTAGGTGGGAATTGCAAAATGGATTTCCAGAGCTTAAAACTATGGAAGGTTTATGGTTATCAATAACGTACCAATTAAAATGGTAACATTCAGAGGTCTCAGAGGCTTGAAAGATTAGAAGAGATTACAGAGCCAAAATGGGTAAATTCACAGAGAGACTGGAAAATGAGAATAAGAATAAAATCGAGCTGTTTCTGGACTGGAATCCAAACTAGATAAACATGTAGGGTGGGAAAGTTTTATATCTAGAAGTCTGAGGAAAATTAGTAAAGGCTTATGATAAATATGCGACATACTTGCAACTTCAGGGCTCGGCTTTGCCCCTAACATCTAACAGTGATTGATTCAGCCTGTGAATGTGATCTGGGCTTGTGTCCAGGGCAATTAATTTAAACCATTGTGCAAACACCAGCATGTTGAGCACAATTTATAGTGAAGGTTCTGCAATCTTTTGCAGCAATTACAACAAAATTAGATGGGCATTGAGCTGAGAGGAAAACTGTTGAGTTACTCTCGGGTATTATCTTTTTGTGATAAATGCTCTCCATGCTATATTAACTAAATTTAAAAATAACAAGGAATTCCTTTAAAATAGTTTTTCAAGTGTTCCCTATATCTTCTGATTCGTTCAATATTCTGCAAATGAGTTTGAAGGGGAAATCATGGAAAGAAGATACTGAACAGTCTTTTTTATTGGCAATGATACTCAATCTGTAAACCTGAAATTATGAAGAACACATCATTCTAGAAATAATGACATTCAATGAACTAAAAACAATCTCATCCCAAAGTGAGATATCATTCTCTTAATAACATTTTCTGAACTTGCATACCATGGATTTTCCAAGGTGCATTTTCTTCATCACTGTTATAATTGATATTGGAGTCTCCAATGAAATTACTATGGCAGAGAAGGAGAGGTACTGAGGAAATTCACACCATGCATCATCAAAACTTATACAAAATGGCCCTTGTGGCTAAGGGGATCAGGGGGTATGGAGAGAAGGCAGGTACGGGATACTGAGTTGGATGATCAGCCATGATCATATTGAATGGCGGTGCAGGCTCGAAGGGCCGAATGGCCTACTCCTGCACCTAATTTCTATGTTTCTATGTTTCTATTGAGATAAGCTTTTTTTATCCAAAATATGTTTTGTTGTTTGAGAATTGGGGAAGTTGGGCGATGTGGGCCAGTTGGGCTGAGGGCCTGTTTCCACACTGTATCATTCTCTATGACTAATTACAAACAATACCAATACTCTTTCTTTCTCCTCTTCCTAGTTTTACCTCTTCCTGGGTCACACAGTTTTGGCGCATATCATAGGATTGGCATTATGTATACTCATTGAAAATCCTATGCAGGCATTAAGAAAGTACTTCTGATGATGTAATTCAAGAGAATTCAAGAAACACCCTGTGTACAGCCTTCCTTGAGGATTCAACAGTTTGATTTATTCTTCATGCAGATTGAAATGGTAAATCTTTGTCAAAAGAAAGTTGCCTTTTCGTTCAAAAGAACACCCCAATTATAATGGTATTAGAAATAGTTACAACTATGTACTACTTAATTGCTCCCAAAAATGTGGCCCACATAGAATGGATTTTATATCTCGAGATGTATTTGAAATGTTTTAATTGTTCTAGTTGTAACATCCTACCACCGTTCTTCTTAGGAGTATACCACTTATTTAAACCTTTCAGATAACTCAATGCAAAACAACATTTTGGATTAACTTTCAATTATATTGATGATTATGGTATTTCTCATTAAAGTTTTCTACATATTATCTGATCCACTGTTTAATTTTGTCATTTAGAAAGAACATGAAGTAAGGACACAATTTTAGATGTGTTAGCACTGACAATCAAATACCGATTTCTGCCTTTGAGCATTTGAAGCAAATGCTATCATTCAAGATCCTACGAAATATACTTTATTGTATAAGTGTAAAATATAGAGATATTCGTTTGAGTGAGATCATAGAAGAACAGTTGAATAGTAGTAGCATGTAATAAAAGGTGTAGTGATTCATTTTACCAGTAAAATATATGCCAGCAGTTCGCTGCACAGAAGTTTCTTTCGGCAAAGTCTCTGCACAATGTCGTCCTTAACGTCCTTAAAGTGTATTATGTGATCATCAAGGAGTAATATTTCTATACCTCCCTGGTGTTTATTGAACACATTATAACAACATTGTAGTCGACATAAGATTTGCTATAAAATATTGACAAGTTGTTAATGCACAGAGTATAGCTGAGTTCGGTTCATATTTCCTTTGGAAATGTTTCACAAAGCAATGAAGACAAGAGAAAACAAAACTGTTGTGCGTGGAAGTTACATTTTTTTGTTTTTTGATTTGTTTAATAGCATGAATGTTTCCAGAATTATATGTGCCAATGCGTCATCCATTAAGTATCCATTTACACCAATCCCATTTTTCTTCTCATGTCGCCCATCAACAAACCCCTCACCACCCCGGTTCTTCTGCCACCTACCTACATAAGGGGAGTTTTATAGCATCCTACTAGCCTATCATCTTTGGCATGTGGGAGAACATCTGAGTACTCGGGTGGAATACCCACATGATTGTACAGAGAATGTGCAAAGACACCAAACAAAATCAGAATCCATCCCCGTCCCTGGAGTTGTGAGGCACTAGTGCCACCATGCCGATCACACCCATTGGCTAAATTCTGTGGTGAAAACGATGAAAGTGGAAGTCTGGAATTATACTAATATTAATTAGAAATAATTAAATAATGCTTGAATTTTCTTTCTTTTTTCTGTATGGACAATACTTCTTTGCATTTCACTGAGAACAGAATGCATGCATGAACTGTCAAAAGCACAAACTAACCACACTGTTTTACATTGGCTAGCCTTTTCTTGATTTTTATTTTGATAAGGGAAGAGTTAGAGATGGATGATATAAGACCACAAAGCATAGGAGCAGAATTAGGCCATCATCGAGGCTACTCTGCCCTTCAATTATGTCTGAACAGCATGGGTATTATTTAGGATAGGTGAGTGACCAATATACACTCTAAATCAACTGAATCCACGGAGACATGGACAGCACTAACTCTCATTCTACCTCCTGTAATCAATCACTTCCATATTCTTGGACACATCCATTTTGCTTCCAAAATGTCTTCCAACTGAGGGCCACATTCCCAACCTCCCAATTTTTACCATAGTCAATAGAATAATTAACAGTGCACAGGCTGCCTACTTTCATCCTTCCGATCACTTCCAGAAACCCCAAACTCTCCAACCTACTCCAATATCTCTAATTCTAGTGTGTAGAAAGGAATTGCAAATGCTGGTTTAAACCGAAGAAAGACACAAAAAGGTGGAGTAACTCAGCGGGACTGGCGGCATATCTGAAGAGAAGGAATGGGTGACTTTTCAGGTCAAGACCATTCTTCCATGCTATATGCTCTTCAGTCCTCCGTCTGTGCCGGCTTTCACAAACCTATTTTCATTAATCTATCATTAATCCCATTTTGTTTTAGTCACCCCACAGTCTCAACAACTCTCCAGATCCTACCACCCTGTATCTTCCAATTCTTACTTGGCTAGACCAACATTGTGGATGACATAGGAATGTAAAGCCGTCCAACTGTATCAACAACGTCACTGTCGACAGGGAGGTCAGGTGCTATCCAAACAACAAACCATGGATGACCAGGGATGTCAGGAAGCTGCTGAGGGAACGCAACTCAGCCTTTAGATCTGGCAATGATGAACTGTACAGCACTGCCAGATCTAAACTAAAGAGAGCCATTAAAGAGGCAAAGACAGCCTATGGAAGAAGGTTAGAGGGGTATTTTAACGAGAGGGACCCTCGGCGTGTCTGGCAGGACATTCAGCAACTTACCAACTACAAGGGCAAGGGGGGGGTCGACCATCAGCAGCAGTAACAACTCGCTAGCTGAGGAGCTCAACCACTTTTTCGCCCGTTTTGAGCTGAATGAGGCGGAGCCTGCACCTGCAGCCGCACCCAGCACTGACAACCTGGCACTCACTGTGAGTACGGAGGACGTCAGAAGAGCACTCTGCAGGGTCAACCCCAGGAAGGCTGCTGGCCCAGATGGCATCCCAGGGAGAGTATTGCGGGACTGTGCAGACCAGTTGGCGGAGGTTTTTAGTGACATCTTTAACCTCTCTCTGTCAACATGCACTGTCCCTAAATGCTTCAAGACTGCTACCATTATGCCTGTACCCAAAAACTTAATTCCAGCAGAGAACACTGGGGAAGCAAAATGTAATTCCAAGAAATGCAACATTCTTTAAAATTCTTTTTAAATACTTATTTATTATTTTTACTAATACGTATACATATGTGTCAATGGTTGTCATGTTTGTATTTTTTAACCGGAGGAGATGTAATGGAATTTTGTTGCACAGTATTGTGCAATGACAATAAACGTATTCATTCATTCAAACATCCACAGGTCACCTTACGGAAGGGCCAGTGTCACACATCTCGTTTCTGTGATCTTTACATGGTGCCAGGGTGTTTGTCTGGATGTTTGGAGCATAATTGTCTGCACTGACTGTCTTTCCACAACAAAATGCTTGCACACAACTGTGACCTCATAAAACTTCAAAACACAAATTCACACAGTTGAAGTTGAGATTACCTTCACTCCCAATTTCCAAGTCTCTGACTCATTTCAGTATGTCGCTGCTGATACATTCAACATACGCAGTTTGTTCCTCACTGTCGCATTAAGGAGGTTATCGGCAGTCATTCTGTGTAAGATCAAACCTCATCTACGTCTTTAGCTCACAGAAGCAGGCAGGCAATACTGGGCACTTACTACCATCCCGAACATTTCCAATTTGCAACCATTTAGAAACTTTTACTAAGACATTTGGACTGTTGGAGAGGAGGACGATATAATGGCGATGTTCGGGCAAGTTTTCTTTACACGGAGGATGGTGAGGGCTTGGAACACATTGCCAGGGGTGGTGGAGAAGCAGGATACGATAGTGGAATTAAGAAGCAGTTAGATAGGCACATGGATTTGCAGGGAATGGAGGGATATGGATCACTTGCAAGTAGATGAGATCAGTTCATTTAGGCATCATGTTCGGCACAAACATTGTGGACCGATGAGCCTGTTCCTGTGCTGTGCTGTTCAATGTTCGATGTATATGTGGGTATAAGGGATTTGGAGGGCTATCAACCAGATAAAAGCAAATGGACTAGTTCCGTATGCCGTTAGTTGGCTGGCATGGACAAGGTGGGCCGAAGGACCTATCCATGCTGTATAGCTTTGTGTGTCCTACTCTAAGATGGCCATTAAGCCCCATGGCAGTTGGAACTCCAATTCCCAACAAACAAGAACCCATTAAGAGGAAGAGATTATATTAATGTGATGTGAGAGTATTTAATTTTTATCTGATCATTACCCCCTGTCATCTTCCAGGGGCCTGCTGGGATCTATATCCTGCTCACATGACTAATCACAATAGGGTTTTCCGAAATGATATTTCCCTGTGTGTACGACTCTGGTGGTGCTCCACAACATTCAGCAACGGCACTCTCATCCTCCATCTTGCTCTGTTGCTCATTCAGCCTTGGCCTGCCAAGACAAAGCCAAGGGAGGACCAACGGGGAAGGCAGCAGGATCAGCAGAGTGAACATGGGGATGATCAGGAGGAACAGCAACAAGAGGATGAACTACTCAGTCCGTATCCTCATCCGCAGGACCCACTTACATCTTTCTGTATGTAGTGTGACGCTGCATTTGATCCTGGAAAGGGTCTCATGAAACAGTGCAAGAAAATGCCCTTTGGACCACAATATCAGTGCTGAATATGATGCCAACACCATCTCTTATCTCCCTGTACATAATCCATATTCCTCCATTCCCTGCATATCCATATACCTGTCCAAATGTTTCTTAAATGCAATTATAGTATCTGCCTCAACCCCCAACCCTGGCAGCACATTCCAAGCACACCCCACCCTCAGTGAAAATAAGTTGCCCCATATATATCCTTTAAACTTGTCCCCTCTCACCTTATGCCTATCAGATTCAGATTCAGATTCAGATTCAATTTTAATTGTCCTCCTATGCCCTCCTATATTTGATTTTTCCATCCAGAAAAAATGGTTCTGACATTCTACCCTATCGATGCTTCTCGTGATTTTATATACTTCTATCAGTTCTCCCCACGACCTCTAGTGTTCCTGAGAAAACAATCAAAGTCAGTAAAACCTCTCCCTATAGCTAATACCCCCTAATCCAGACATTCTGGTAAACATCCTCTGCAGCCTTTCCAAAGCATCTACATTCGTCCTGCAATGAGCTAACCTGAACTGCATGCAATACTCCAAATGCGACCTGACCAAAGTCCTATAAAGCTGCATCGTATATACTTGATGCCAAGACCTATGAATGCTAGCATAGCTTATTTACTATTCTATCCACTTTTGTTGTCACTTTCTGGTCCTGAAAGGAGAATTTAGGGAGTTAGGAGGAGAGTTAAGCAGAAGGACCGCAAAAGTAACAATCACAGGATTACTGCCTGTGCCACGCGACAGTGTGAGTAGGAATGGAATGAGGTGGAGGATAAATGCGTGGCTGAGAGACTGGTGCAGGGTGCAGGGATTCAAGTTTCTGGATCATTGGGACCTCTTTTGGGGAAGGTGTGATCTGTACAAAAAGGACGGGTTGCACTTGAACCCAAGGGGAGCCAATATCCTGGCGGGGAGATTTCCAAAGGCTACTGGGGAGACTTTAAACTAGAACGGTTGGGGGGAGGGACTCAAATAGAGAAAGCTAGTAGACAGTGTGTGAGGCAAGAGGCAGAGAAGGGAAGCACTCAGACCCAACATGTAGGGTAGAAAGATGAAAAATATAATAAACAGAGAATAAGAGGTGGTGGGTTTCTTAAATGTGTATATTTTAATGCTAGGAGCATTGTAAGAAAGGTGGATGAGCTTAGAGCCTGGATTGACACCTAGAAGTATGATGTTGTGGCGATTAGTGAAACATGGTTGCATGATGGCTGTGATTGGAAACTAAATATTCCAGGATTTCGTTGCTTCAAGTGTGATAGAATTGGAGGGGCAAGGGGTGGAGGTGTTGCATTACTTGGCAGGGAGGATATTACAGCAGTGCTTTGGCAGGATAGATTAGAGGGCTCATCTAGGGAGGCTATTTGGGTGGAACTGAGAAATGGGAAAGGTGTAGCAACACTTATAGGGGTGTATTATAGACCGCCTAGTGGGGAGCGAGAATTGGAAGAGCAAATATGTAAGGAGATAGCAGATATTAGTAGTAAGCACAGGGTAGTGATTGGGGGAGATTTCAATTTTCCACACATAGACTGGGAAACACATTCTGTAAAAGGGCTAGATGGTTTGGAATTTGTAAAATGTGTGCAGTATAGTTTTTTGCAGCAATATATAGAGGTACCTAATAGAGAAGGGGCAGTGCTGGACCGCCTGTTAGGAAATTAGACAGGTCAGGTAGAAGAGGTATGTGTTGGGGAGCACTTCGGGTCCAATGATCACAATACCATTGTTTTCAATATAATTATGGAGAAGGTCAGAACTGGACTAAGGGTTGAGATTTTTGATTGGAGAAAGGCTAACTGAGGAAATTCGAAAGGATTTAAAAGGAGTGAATTGGGAAATTTTGTTTTATGGGAAGGATGTAGTAGAGAATTGGAGGACATTTAAAGGTGAAATTTTAAGAGTACCAAATCTTTATGTCCCTGTTTGTTTGAAAGGAAAGAGTAATAATTGGAAAGAGATATGGTTTTCAAGGGAAATTGGACACTTGGTTCGGAAAAAGAGAGAGATCTACAATAATTATAGGCAGCATGGAGTAAATGAGGTGCTTAAGGAGTATAAAGAATGTAAAAAGAATCTTAAGAAAGAAATTCGGAAAGCTAAAAGAAGATATGAGGTTGCTTTGGCACGTAAGGTGAAAGTAAATCCAAAGGGTTTCTGCAGGTATATTAATAGCAAAAGGATAACGAGGGATATAATTGGTCCATTAGAGAGTCAGAGTAGCAGCTATCTGCAGAGCCAAAAGAGATGGGGGAGATATTGAACAACTTATTTTCTTCGGTATTCACCAAGGAGAAGGATATTGAATTATGTGAGGTAAGGGAAACAAGTAGGGTAGCGATAGAAACTATGAGGATCAAAGATGAGGAAGTACTGACACTTTTGAAAAATATAAAAGTGGATAAGACTCCAGGTCCTATACAAGCCCAGCTGCTCCATTCTATCAACATATAACAGTCCCGCCATTCCGGGAATAAACCTCATGAAGCTACGTCCCTCAATAGAAAGAATGTTCTTCCTCATATTTGGAGACCAAAACTGCACACAATATTCCAGGTGTGGTCTCACCAGGGCCCTGTAAAACTGTTGAAGGACCTCTTTGCTCCTATACTCAACTCTTCTTGTTTGTTGCATGCTATCCAGTCTGCAGAAAGGCAATACATGATTACAATCGTGCCACTTACAGTGTATAGATACATGAAAAGGGAATAATGTTTAGTGCAAGGTAAAACCAGTAAAGTCCGATCAAAGATAGACCGGGGGTCACCAATGAGGTAGATAATAGTTCAGGACAGCTCTCTTGTTGTGGTAGGATGATTCAGTTACCTGATAACAGCTGGCAAGAAACTGTCCTTGAATCTGGAGGTGTGCGTTTTCATATTTTTATACTTTTTGCTCAATGGGAGAGGGGAGAAGAGGAAGTGGCCAGGGTGCAACTTGTCCTTGATTATGTTGTGGGCCTTACTGAGGCAGCATGAGGTATAAATGGAGTAAATGGAAGGGAGGTTGGTTTGTGTGATGGCCTGGGCTGTGTCCACAATTTGCTGCAATTTCTTGCTGTCTTGGAGTCTGTTCCCAAATCAAGCTGTGATCCTGATAAAATGTTTTCTATGGTACATCTGTAAAAGTGTTGTGAGTTAAAGGAAAATGCCAAACTTCCTAAGCCTTCTAAGTAAGTCGAGGCACCGGTGTGGCTTCTTGGTTGTTGCTTCAATATGGGTAGTCCAGGAGAAGTTGTCGGTGATATTGACTACTGGGAATTTGAGGTTTACTTCTGTGCTATCAATGCAAATTGGGGTATGTGTACCGCTTTGCTTCCTGAAGTCGACCACTATCTCCTTTATCTTGCTGAAGTTGAGAGTGTTACCAAACCAGGACACAAGGTTCTCAATCTCCTTCCTGTACTCCATCTCATCATTATTTGATATCCGGCCCACAATGGAAATTTGAAAATTGAATTACATTTGTACATGGCTGCACAGTCGTGGGTGAGAGAATGGAGCAGCTGGGCTTGTACACTCTGGGGTTTAGAAGGATGAGAGGGGATCTCATTGACACATATAAGATTGTTAAGGGCTTGGACACACTAGAGGCAGGAAACATGTTCCCGATGTTGGGGGTGTCCAGAACCAGGGGTCACAGTTGAAGAATAAGGAGTAAGCCATTTAGAATGGAGACGAGGAAACACTTTTTCTCACAGAGAGTGGTGAGTCTGTGAAATTCTCTGCCTCAGAGGGCAGTGGACGCAGGTGCTAGATAGGGCTCTGAAAAATAGCGGTCGGGAGATATGGGGAGAAGGCAGGAAGGGGGTACTGATTTGGGATGTTCGGCCATGATCACATTGAATGGCGGTGCTGGCTCGAAGGGCAAAATAGCACCAGTGTTGAGGATTATCATGGAGGATGATTTATCCTCTATCCACACTGATTAGGGTCTGTTGTTCAGGAAGTCGAGGGTCCAGTTGCAGAGGTGAGTCCTGACACCAAGTCCCCCGAGTTTGCTGATTAACTTGGATGATATAATGGTATTAAAAGCAGAACTGTAGTCTATGAACGTAGGTCCCTCGTATCCAGGTGTTTCAGGTGTATTTGGGAATGAACCACCTTGTTTACAGGTTTAGGTTTACCCTGGTGTCTGGAGACTGCTGCTCTAGTAACCATCAGGTCTACCATGTTTATCTGTGAACCTGAACATTTGAGGTCTGTAAACATACAGAGACATTCAGATACATTTTAAGAAGTGGCCAGTTTTGACAGCTGGAAGCTGAAGGAGAACCATTCCCTGATGTCAGAGGATGTCAAAAATTTCAGGGGATGGAGATGAGGATGGAAGCTTTGGCTCCACTGAGCACTTGGGGCTCCTCCGGCCATTGGATAGACCTTTCCCATGTTGAGCAAGTTAGTAAGCTGCCGGCATGTCACTGCACCATCAAGATCTGAACCAATGTTTCAGGTCAACGACTTTTCACAAGAGCATCTGATGGAAAATCATTGACCTGAAATGTTAATTCTGCTTCTCTCTGAAGGTGTTGCCTGATGGATCATGAGTGTTATGGTCATTTGGAGTATGCGCATGGACTCAGGTTTAAATTTAACATAAAACCTAGAGGTTTTACATTTGTAAAAAATGTGTAACTAAAATTGAGGTATATTCTAGTTTATTTTAGTTTGGAGATACAGGATGGAAACATTGTCGTGGAACATTGAGTCCGCGCCGACCAGCGGTCCTGCACACTAACACTATCCTAGACGCACTAGGGACAATTTTCAATTATACCAAGCCAATTAACCCATAACCCTGTATATCTTTGGAGTGTGGGAGGAAACCGGAGCTCCCGGAGAAAACCCACGTAGGTCATGGGGAGAACGTATAAACTCCATACAGACAGCACCCGTAGTCAGGTTCGAACCTGGGTCTTTGATGCTCTAAGGCAGCAACTCTACCACTGCACCCAACAATACCACCCTTCCACTGTTGGTATTTTCGCGAAGAGAGGTTCTATGAGCAATAAGAATGGGAACTGAGGATGATATTTTTGGGAGGAGGGCACGTGTCAGATTATCACAGGAATTTCCTACTGTTTTGTAAAGTAACGTTATGTAGCTTTTACATCACTGGAACTCACAGATGTTGCCTTGGTTTCATGTGTCATCCAAAAGATGACAGTCCCTATCGTGCACCAGTCTATTCCTATTGCACTGATGCATAAAACGTATGATGTAATTTTCCGCATGGTGCTTTAAACCACAGACTCCTCCACAAATGACAGAATGCCATCAATTCAACTAAATTTGCATTATCCTATTGACTCTCTGAGGCGTTGCGATAGTCCCTGGCCTGCTGACCTCCTCCGGCAGTTCATTCCACCCTTTGCGTAAAAATGTTACCCCTCAGATTCCTATAAAATCGTTCCCCTTTCACCTGAAACCTATGCCCTTTGGTTCTTGATTCCCCAATGTGGGGCAAGAGATTTTGTGCATTTACCCATTCTATTCCTCTCGTAATTTTATATCCCTTCATAAGATCACCCCTCATCCTCCTGCACTCCATGGAATAGAGTCCTAGCCTATTGAACCTCCCTATAGCTCAGACCCTTGAGTTCTGGCAACATCCTTGTAAATCTTCTCTGCACCCTTTCCAGTTTGACAGCATCTGGCCTATAACATGGTGCCCAGAACTGAACACAATGCTCTAAATGCAGCCTCACCAACCTGTTATATAACTGCTCTATGACCGCCCGACTTCTATACTTAATACTCTGACTGATGGCCATTGTCCCAAAAGCCTTTTTGACCACCCTATCTACATGCGACTCCACCTTCAAGTAACTATGTACCTGAACTCCTAAATGCCTCTGCTCTACTACAGTCCCCAGAGCACTACTATTCACTGCGTAGATCCTGCCCATGTTCGACTTTCCAAAATGCAACACCTCATATATTATCTGTATTAAATTCTATCAATCATTTGAGGAATGACTGAGGGCCCACCTGGCCAACTGATCACGATCCTTCTGCAATTTTTGACAACCTGGGAGTAGAAAGGAACTACAGATGCTGGGTAATGTCAAAGATAGACACACAGTGCTGGACTCGCTGAGTTACTCCAACACTTGGCATCTATCTTGGGCATACATAATCTTGATCTCTGAAGAATGAAAGATAATTTCATTGAAACTCTCAAAAAATGCAACGTGAAAGCACAGATGGAGTGCTAATATTTTGCCTGGTAGGTATCCCCTGAACCAGGGATCATAATCACAAGATAATGACGGCCATTCAGAACTAGAAACATAGGAACATAGAAAATAGATGCAGGAGGAGGCCATTTGGCCCTTCGAACCAGCACCGCCATTCATTGTGATCATGGCTGATCGTAAATCAGTAATCCTTGCCTTCCTTTCCCCCATACCTCTTGATTCTGCTAGCCCCAAGAGCTTTATCTAAATCTCTTTTAAATTCATCCAGTGAATTGGCCTCCATTACCTTCTGTGGCAGAGAATTCCACAAATTCACAACTCTCTGGGTGAAAACGTTTTTTTCGCGCCTCCGTTTTAAATGGCTTCCCCTTTATTCTAAGACTGTGGCCCCTGGTTCTGCACTCCCCTAACATTGGGAACATTTTTCCTGTATCTAGCTTGTCCTGTCCTTTTATAATTTTTGGTAGACAAAAATGCTGGAGAAACTCAGCGGGTGAGGCAGCATCTATGGAGAGAAGGAATAGGTGATCTTTCAGTTATGGACCCTTCTTCAGAATTATAATTTTAATAATTTTATATGTTTCTATAAGATCCCCTCTCATCCTAAATTCCAGTGAATATTATCCCAGTCTTTCCAATCTTTCCTCATATGCCAGTTCCCGCCATCCTGGGGATTAACCTCGTGAACCCTTGCTGCACTTCCTCAATTGCAAGGGTGTCCTTCCTCAAATTAGGAGACCAAAACTGCATACAATACTTCAGGTGTGGTCTCACCACCAGAGCCTGAACAACTGCAGAAGGACCTCTTTACTCCTTTACTCAAATCCTCTCGTTATGAAGGCCAACATGCCATCAGCTTTCTTCACTGCCTGCTGTACCTGCATGTTTACTTTCAGTGACTGGTGTACAAGGACACCAAGATCTCGTTGCACTTCCCTTTTCCCTAATCTGACACCATTGAGATAATAATCTGCCTCCTTGTTCTTGCCGCCAAAGTGGATAACCTCACATTTAACTACATTATACTGCGTCTGCCATGCATCTGCCCAATCACTCAACCTGTCCAAGTCACCCTGCAACCTCCTTGCACCCTCTTCGCAGTTCACACTGCCACCCATCTTTTTGTCATCTTCTAATCTGCTAGTGTTACTTTTAATTCCATCAACTGAGATGAGAATTACTTCGCACAAAGTACCTGGTTCTCAATCTCCTTCCTGTACTCCATCTCGTCATTATTTGATATCCAGCCCACAATGGTGATGTTGTATACAAATTTGATAATTGAATTAGATTTGTACATGCCTGCATAGTCGTGGGTGTACAAGGAGTAAAGATGGGGGCTGAAAATGCATGCCTGTGTTGAGGATTATCGTGGAGGATGATTTATCCTCTATCCACAGTGATTAGGGTCTGTTGGTCAGGAAGGCGAGGATCCAGTTGCATAGATGAGTGCTGACCCCAAGTCCCACAAGTTTGGTGATATGCTTGGATGGTATAATGGTATTAAAGGCAGAACTGTAGTCTATAAATAGGAGTCTGACGTAGGTCTCTCTGGTCCAGGTGTTTCAGGTGTACTTGGGAATGAACCTCCTTGTTTATAGGTTTAGGTTTACCCTGGTGTCTGGAGACTGCTGCGCTAGTAACCATCAGGTCTCCCATGTTTCTCTGTGAACCAGAACATTTGAGGTCTGTAGACATACAGAGACATTCAGATGCATTTTAAGAAGTGGCCAGTTTTGACAGCAGGAAGCTGAAGGAGAAGCATTCCCTGATGTCAGAGGACGTCAAAAAATTCAGGGAATGGAGATGAGGATGGGAGCTTTGGCTCCACTGAGCACTTGGGGCTCCTCCGGCCATTGGATAGACCTATCCCATGTTGAGCAAGTTAGTAAGCTGCCGGCATGTCACTGTGCCATCAAGATCTGAACCATTGTTTCAGGCCAATTACTTTTCACAAGAGCATCTGATGGAAAATCATTGACCTGAAATGTTAATTCTGTTTCTGTTTGAAAGTGTTGCCTGATGGACCATGAGTATTATGGTCATTTGTAGATGTGCTTGGACTCAGGTTTAAATTTAATATAATTTACCAGAGGTCCCCGCACACTAACACTACCCTACACACACTTGGCCAACTTACAATTATACCATGCCAATTAACCTACAAACCTGTACATCTTTGGAGTGTGGAAGGAAACCGGAGATCCTGGAGAAACCCCACGCGGGTTATGAGGAGAACATATAAACTCCGTTTATAGTTAGAGCAGGAACTATCGCCACATTTAAGAAGCAATTAGACAGGTACATAGATAGGTCAGGTTTAGAGAGATGTGGGCCAAGCGCAAGCAAGTGAAACTTGTGCAGATGGGACATGTTGGTGGTTGTGAGCATGTTGGGTCAAAGGGCCTGTTTCTTCACCCTGTTTGACTCTATGATTCCCATGACTCTATGGGTATGTATGTCCAATCTCCTAATCTCCTTAAACACTGCAAGCCCCATCCCAGGAACCTATTGACTGAATCTTTTTCACATCCACTGTAGCACGTCTAATAGAAAGATTAAACGAGAACTTACTGTTTGAAGTTTGATCTTTATTTTATGAGAAGTTGAAGTGAGGGAATACGCGAAGAGCCCACCAGCCCACATACACATCAACCTTCAGAGCAGCTGTATGAAACCACAGACTAATTGCTGAACTTAAGCAATAGAAAGATTAACGAACTGAGAATTACCGAATGATCTTTATGATAAGTAGGGTTGGGAGTGGAGGGCACGTATTCCCTCACTTCAACCTCTCATAAAATAAAGATCAAACTTCAATCGGTAAGTTCTCGTTTAATCTTTCTATTTTATTTCGAAGTCACGTGAGTGACTACGTGAAGACTTCAAAGCTCTGTGGTTTCATGCAGTAACCCAATCTGTGTGTGAAACACTTAAACAGATAAACCATTAATGGTTGAAAAACATGGGTTATTAATACCATGATGCTAACTTGCATACATGGCTATTGTTCTCAATTGGTCCATAGTCCCAATTGACTTTGAGTTAGACAATAACTCATGCAACACTGTGCAGAATTCTATCTGCAAATATCCAGACATATTCAACCAAATTTTATAATTTATTAACACGCACTATGGAAGCCTCTTGCTGTATGATGAAAGGGAACTATCCATTCTATTGGCTGATAATGAGCCATCAGCAATATCTTGAGACTATTGACTAACAATAAAGAACTATCTTTCATCTCATAGGTACTAGCAAGCCCAGTGCACTTGTATACCTAATGGCACCCCCAATCTCTGTTCTGGTGGGTATGCTGTCCACTTCAAATGTACGTAATCATGCCCATTTTGCTTATGAGATCATTTACATAACAAGCTACCCTAATGTCAGTTATGACCCAGGGACCGAGCCAGAGGTTGAGTAAAGACTGTGTTCTTTGTGCTGAGATCAGTTGCTGAAAGCATAATCATCTTAAAAATACTGCTCCCATTAGGAATACAGTAGAAAAATATTTGCATAATAATTTACTGATATACATCGCACACTAAAATGAGTGTAGGCTATTGGAGTGGTCATATAAACGACACACTGCATACCGTTAGTGAACAGTGGCTGAATAACCAATCATTTATTGTCCCACTTATGGTACTATAGAGCATGACAAAGCAGCACACGCAGTGTCAATTGTGCTGTCACATAAACGCTTCTCTAGGCTCAAACTTCCCATACAATCGTGCAGAGCTAGCTGCCCGAGAAGACAGGCTGCCCAAGCCATCACTCGTGATCCTAGTAAATAGGAGTTGCTTCAGCCGCCTTACCATGGCCTGAATGAATAGACAAAATTGGCACTATTAATTTTCATGTTGCCACATTCTTAATATCGCAAGAGGTATCTACTGATAACCCCTAAATTTTGTCAGCTGCAAATTTATCAATGACACAATGTCCTTAGATCTGAGTAGGGCAGCATTAGTTTCCACCACTGGCTTTGTTATCAAAACACCAGATAATCGTGCCTCTTGTGTATAGATATGGCAAAGTATGTATCTTGAAGATCGATTCTCTGAATCAGTTAAATTTCTGAAAGCCAATCATCCATCTTATCTGGGTAACTAAACACATGATTAGATTAGCCAAATCCTAACCTGATTCGGCATGCTCCATGTTTCTGTAATCTTGAAAAGTATCAGAAATATACCCCTCTTGTTCTTGAGCAGACCACTCATCCTCTGTGAGATGTCACTGATTCCACTTGGAACCACCGTTCCTCTATTGACCATACGGACGGAAAATGTTTTGGCTTCTCTTGCCACGGAAGATGCATTATCTAGTTATTCATACATTTTGCTGATAACATATAATCAGAACCTTATGACTAGAGCTGAAAACACAGTATCCCCTTGATGTGGGAATACGGGTTCCCTGTCAACTCTTGACTATAAGAGTAACCACAAATTCTCAGCGTTCTTCCTCAGAGTGGAATTTAACATAATGCAAGGCTGAATCAGGAATTACTTCACAGTCCTCTGACTGAAACCACTTGTCTGAGTCGGCAGAGTGTGCAACACACTCTCTTCGACCCGCCACTCAATCAGGAATCTGGTATCAGATTATTATAAATACATTTTTGAATGAACCTGCAGGTCAGATAAAAATATTATATGCCAGACCAGCTTCCTGCTGCTAGCTACCCATCCCAGAGAGGATGTCAATGATGTTTCCAATGAACTGGCAACTACACTAACTGAGCAGAAATTTAAACATGTTGAGGGAGACTTCAACTACTTCATACTAATGAGCAGCCTGATAACCTCAATCACAGATGTTGAGACAGTGCTTCCCTGGTCCATATTATAATAATAATAATAATAATAATAATAATAATAATAATAATAATAATAATAATAATAATAATTTTATTTATAGTGCACTTTAAAAACAAACATAGCTGCAACAAAGTGCTGTACAACACTAATCATTGACAAAAAAGTTAATACACACCAAAAATAATAATCAAAAGAAATAGTAGGAAAAGACATGTAAAATAAAGAAACATCAAAAACACCAAAAACAGAAGCAAAGTCTCAGGCATGGTCAAAAGCCAGGGAGTACAAATGTGTTTTAACACTGGATTTGAAGATGGACAGTGAGGGGGCCTGTCTGATGTGCAACGGCAGGGTGTTCCAGAGTGCTGGAGCAGCAACAGAGAAGGCTCTATCCCCTCTGAGCCTCCGACTAGACCTCGGTACCTCCAGGATCAGCTGACCAGCTGACCTGAGGGACCGGGCAGGAGCGTATGGGTGGAGCAGCTCAGAGAGGTAAGACGGGGGCGAGCCCATTCAGAGATTTAAAAACAAATAACAGTATCTTAAAATGAACTCGAAAATATGCCCCATATGCCCAGCCAGTTCCATGATGGTGTACCCTGAACCAGGGTAACCAAGCTGTTCCTACTTGGAACTTACAGAGGTTACTATGCAAGGCACCCTGCCAATGTCTCTGCATCAAGCTGATCTTCCCCAGAGACAGTGAAAATATGCTAGACAGCTCATGCTGCCAGTAAACCCAAACCTGGGCCAACAGACTGCGCCATTTCGGAGTTTTACGGAGGCTAATAAAGAGACTTTACCTGCCAGCGTCTCTGAATCTGGGTCGATCTGCTTGTTGGAGCTTCACCGAAGTTCCATTTTAAGACCTTGTCGGACCACATCTCCTTCAGCTGGTGTGATGTTAGGTAGTTGATGTCGCTGGCCAACTCTTTGTAGTGCCTTGCCCGTCCCCGAGGCAACAGCAAATTTAGAGGCAAGAGGAGTCAGCTCTTCCTTATGCGACTCTCGTACATCATGCATTAAAGCATGGGATACCGGCACACCTGCCAGAGCAGTTTTGAAATGCTCCGACTCGCGCGCCACGCATCGACGTATTGACGCGTATGCGGGCTGGCGGGCACTTCACGTAGTCACTCGCATGACTTCGAAATAAAATCATCCATTGGTATAGGGAGACAGGCCAGACCAACACTCGGTAGCCCAGGTCTAAGAAGGGCCTTGCATAATTACAATAATGAGCCCTTTCTCTGGAACTCAAATGTTTTAGCAATAAAGGTGGAAGCTGTGGGAGGGTCTGCCTGTCAAGGATAGGCCTAGTCAGCCACAGCAGGAAAAGCAACCTTAGATGATACATTCCCCTTCCCATGCAGGACAACATCAAAGCCACACCCTCATCTCTCGCAGAGGGATGGGTGCCAACTACAGACTACTAAAGGTCATCATGTCATGAATATAATATTCCTCTTGTATTAATCTAATTTCTTCATTCATACTGAACTCCACACTGCCGCTATTTAGTTTAGTTTAGAGATACAACGCATAAAATAGCCCTTTCGGCCCACCGAGTGTGCACCGACCAGCAATCCCCGCACACTAACACTATCACACACACTAGGGACAATTTACAATTATACCAAGCCAATTAACCTACAAATCTGTATGTCTTTGGAGTGTGGGAGGAAACCAAAGATCTTGGCGAAAACCCATGCAGGTCCTGGACAGAATGTACAAACTCTGTACAGAGAACCATCTGTAGTCAGGATTGAACCTGGGTCTCTGGTGCCGTATGGCAGTAGCTCTACTGGTATGCAATCGTGCGGTCCCAATTGTTTGGAGGGCTGGAGCAAACTCTCACAATGCATCTGCCCCTTTCTGTTTCTTAATTTCACACAAACGCTGATTCTAAATGTTGAATTTCCAAGCAATGATTCTTTTTCTCTCCTACACTTTTCTCATCCTTTGCTTAACAGCCTATCCCTGCTTTCCCTCCTCATTATTTGACCTCCCGATGGGTGGAAACATTTTCTCCTCTCCTACACAATTAACTCTTAAATACTGGATTATATGTCAGCCCACAGCTTCCAAGGCATATATATTCAGCAAAATACAATATTTTTGGCCGCATTAATTCCTTAAATAAAGGAAGTAAGATTGTACACTCAGTCATTACAATGTTATTGCTTGACTGTTGACAGAGCAGAGCATCCATCAGTTGAAAATTTCATTTAAACTCTTCTTGTCAGTGTAATACATTCTGTTCTATGCCTAAAACATGTTTGAGCTATATTGTATTCTAACTTGTTTATGTCTCTCCATAGGCAGTCTGTCCTTTCGTGACAAAGTAGGGAACAAAAATTATCAGTCGTTTTAACTTTAATATGTCATATAAGATACAGCGGAAAATAGCTTAACATAGCAGCAACAGTCCCTTAAAGTGACCATTCTTTGCTTCATCCATGGGATGAAGTTGTATGTGCCCCTGACGAAGGCAGCTCTCAATGTCCTTCTCGCGATTGCCCTTGGGAAAATGGTGGTGAGTCATAGTTTACAGCTTCTGTAGTCTGGGTGGTCTCAATGCTCATTTGTATTAGTTAATGAGTTACTAGATTTCAACCCAGGAACCGTCAAGAGATGGGAAGATATTTCCAAGTTATTTGGAATGGAGTAGAGGAGGAATTTCTTTAGCCAGACGGTGGCAAATTTGTGGAATTCATTGCCACAGATGGCTGTGGAGGGCAAGTCGTTCAGTATTTTTACAGTAGAGATTAATAGGTTCTTGATTCGTAAGGGCATCGAAGGTTACAGGGAGAAAGCAGGAGAATGGAGTTGAGAGGGAAATATAGGTCAGCCACGACTGAATGGTTGATGAAACTGAATGGGCCAAATGCCTAATGCTGCTGCTATGTCTTATGGTCTTATGCTTGTTGCAACTAGATGAGCAGAGGCTCTCCCATATTCTTGCTGTCATAAACCTTCCAGGGGACTTTGGGAGTTGTTGTCGAAGGAACTTCATGAATCAATTCAATTCAATGATACTTTCAATTAAAAATATTTTGTGGTCACATGCACCTAGAACTGTGAGATTCTCTGGTTTTGGATACAATCCAGTAAAGTCCATACAGCAGACTTCACCTAGGTAGTACACAAAGAATGGCCATGTTTCTGGCACCGACAAAGTTTCCAAAGCCCTCAGTACAGTCTTACCTACTCGTTGCAACTTTACAAACGCTAATTAATTTACAAACTCGTAAATCTTTGGGATGTGTGAGGAAACCAGAGCACCCGGAGGAAACCTACAGTCACAGGGAGAACGTGTAAACTCCACACAGACAGCACCTGAGGTCAGGATCGAACCTGGGACCCAGGCACTGTGTGGCAGCAGCTCTGCCAGCTGCTTCACTGTGCCGCCCTTAAAGAATAGGTGACATTTAAATTCATGAAACGATGCACAATTTGTATTATCCCCAATGGGCTGCCACTCCTGGACTGTTCAGAAATGTGTTATTGGGCCGAATCTGCAAGCTTTGTTTCTTGCAGCTCTATACTCAAGAAGGAATGAGATAAATTCTTCTAACTTTGAACACTCATTTCTTGCAGTTTGCAAAGATAATGATACTTTCCAGGCTTTTCCTTGCAGCCATTCTTACATAGAAACACAACATTTTACGAGGATGTTGCCAGAACTAGAGGGTGTGAGCTATAGGGAGAGGTTGAGTCGGCTGGGTCTCAATTCCATGGAGTGTAGGAGGATGAGGGGAGATCCTGTAGCAGTATACAAAATCATGAGAGGAATATATCGGGTAAATGCACTAGTCTTTTACCCAGAGTACAAGAATCGAGGACCAGAGGACATAGGTTCAAGGTGAAGAGGAAAAGATTTAATAGGAATCTGAGGAGTAACTTTTTCACATAGAACAAGCTGCCAGAGGAGGTGGTATGGAACAAGCTGCCAGAGGAGGTAGTTGAGGCTGGGACTATCCCATTATTTAAGAAATAGTTCGACAGGTGCATGGGTAGGACATGTTTGTAGAGTTATGGACCAAGCGCAGGCAAGTGGGACTAGGGTAGCTGGAACATTGTTGGCCGGTGTGGGTGAGTTGGGCTGATGGGCCTGTTTCCACACTGTATCACTCTATGACTCTAAGCCTAAACATTTCGGGGCCACTCTGCCCTTTCCCAGCACAAGGAATCTGGATCAGGCTGGAACTCCACCTATGGACCTACCATCTACCTCATTGGAGACCCTTGGACTATCTTTAATCTGCCTTTACTGGACTTTATCTTGCACTAAACCTATTCCCTTTATTATGAACAGTATCTGTACACTGTGGATGGCTCAATTGTCTCTCAGCTGACTGATTAGCAGGCAACAAAAGCTTTTCACTGTACATCGGTACATGGGACAATAAACTAAACTAAATTAAACTTCAATGATCACCTCCTTTGGAAATCATAGTCTCTTCATTCAATGCTTCTCTGACAAGTGCCATATTCATTGCTGCTCTGGTAAGTGATGATAGGAGAATCGGCACTTTGTATGAATTTCACTTTGTTAGTACTTTGCACATCTGACAATAAAGGCATTTTAGAACATTGTTCCTTGGAGATTGTCGTGAGATTATGCCCAATATCCAGTTGAAAATTAAGCAAATATTATAAAGAGAATATAATAAACTCCTTGGAGGTTATCCAAAACGTCATGCAAATAAGTAGGCAAGAGAAGATTTGTAAGAAATATGTTATTTTATAAAGCAAATAACTACCAAAGGCCATGATCATGTTCAGCTTAATTTTCCATGGCATCATGATAATAAATCTGTCATAAAATCTTGGATACAACAGGTAATTACTAGTCAGCCATATCCAAAGAACCTCATTAAACATGATTATCTTAGATTGCTCTTGCCTTGCTTCCAAAATCTCTGGCAGGACAGATTGCATCCATGTTGCTATGTATATCTTTGAAGAAGGAAAGCATTTGGAATAACAGGAATAGGGCAGTGCATTGGGTTAAGCACATGATGTGATTATGAGTTTTCATTATCATGTCGTGATTTCTACACATGATCTAATTCTGGCCTGGGCTGATGTCGTTTGGCTTCAACAAGACTGCAGGAAGGCGTCTCATAGTCCCGCAGGTCTCTTTGAGTTATCATAGAATATACCACACATCTTTACACTTTCCTGCACTATCTTGAAAACCATTTTGTATTTGACTCAATTCTGCCATCCACCCAAATTTTTAAACAAGAAGTAATGCCATCAATGTATCTCCAATTATGCGATGGAACAAGATGAGGTGAAAAAAAAAAAAAGTTTTTAATTACTTGAATGGGGGGAACAAATAACTAGAATAATGTTATGCTCCTTGTAAGTGGTTAGAAAAGTCTTTGGTATGATTTAGGTAAATCTTAGGGTGGCACGGTGGCGTAGCGGTAGAGCTACTCCCTTACAGTGCCAGAGACTCAGGTTCGATCCTGAGCACTGATGCTGTCTGTGTGGAGTTTGTACACTCTCCCCGTGACCTGCGTGGGTTTTCTCCGAGATCTGCTCCACACTCCAAAGACATACGATAGTTTTGCAGGTTAATTGACTTGGTTGTAAATGTAAAATTGTCCCTCGTGTGTGTCAGGTAATGTCAATGTGCAGGGATTGCTGGTTAGTGCGGACTCAGTGGGCCGAAGGGCCTGTTTCTTTGCTGTATCTCTGAAAAATACATTTTCTCTTGTTGATGGAGAGTGTGTATGTGTTGTCAAGGCTTAACTGTGATTAAAGACCAGGTGAAATGTGGATCTGCCAGCTATGTTACAATACTCCTCTAGTGCTAACATTTTCAAAGCAAGGTTAACACAATTGGTAAAGGAAACGTTAGTGAAAGTCTATATAGAACATTGAAAATTCAATACGTATAGAACACAATGAAGAAAAACTTTTAATAATATTTATTTTATTAGAAGCAATTGTACAAGGAGAAAGTAATCAACATAACAATTATACCATTTCCGTACAGCTTCAGTTTTAACATTTTATAAACTAATAAGTAAATCAGAAAAAAGAAAAATGGAAAGAAGGGAAAGGAAGAAGAAAGGATAAAGAAATGAAAGAATTTTGGAAAAGATACGAAAAAGAAAAAAGAAAAACCCCTGAACTAACGAAGAAGTGAGAAAAAAGCGGAGATATATCCCACTACCCTTCCCTACACCCGCTCACCCAACCCTAGAGTCGGTTTTGAATTTGTGTTCAACCCTTATGTTGTTGAAGAAATACAATGAAAGGAGACCATATATTGGAAAATTGATCTGATTTGTCAGACAAAACAAGCCTTATTTTTTCTAAATGTAGTGTCTCGGTCATTTCTGTGATCCACATCTTCACTGTGGGGACTGTTAACCTTTTCCAGAATTTTTTAAGTATAAGTTTTTTCGCAGTTATTAAACCATAGTCAAGGACGTCCTTGGAATATCGTTAACTTAGGGCAGCCCTCTGACATTCCTAATATTATTAATTTTGAATCTCACTCCAATTGAATTTTAAGTGTTTTGGAAATGGTATTGAATATTCCCGTCCAGAAGTTTTGTATTTTTATACAGGATACAAAAGAATGGGTTAGGGTAGCTTCTTGGAAGTGATATTTATCACAGAGAGGGGAGACAATTGGGAAGATCTTGTTCAGTTTAGTCATTGAGTAGTATAACCTATGCAATACTTTAAATTGTATCAGGCAATGCCTGCCATTTAAATAACAGTAATGTATGTATATTAGGCTTTCCTCCCATATATCCTTTGAAATAGGTAAACCCAGCTCGTCCTCCCATGTTCGCCTATATATCTCAGAGGGTGGGGTGTCAATATTTAGAAGAGTATTATAAATGTAAGATATCAACTTACCTGTATCGGCATGTCTATTCAAACAGTCGTCTAATATATCTGGACCCAGAAGAGGACAGTCTTGTGTATATGTTTTCACATATCTCCGATTTGAAGGTATCTAAAGAAATTGTTGGCTTTCAAGTGCTATGTTATGTCGATTACTTTCCTGTAGTTCTTGAAAAGAAGAGAGAGTCCCCTTCTTATAGAGGTCTCCCACAGTATTGATTCCCAGGTTCTTCCATTGAACAAACACCACATCTAAAGTAGACGGTTTAAACGAGGGATTATTTGCAATAGGAAGAAGGAGAGACATTTCTCAATTTAAGGCTGAATTTCATTGTTTCCAGATACGGATAGTACTATGTATTGTCGGATTTTGCTCATACGTTGACTTATTCAAATGTATTGGAGATAGGAGGATCGAGCCTATACTAAAAGGCAAACGTATGTTTTAATAGTGGTCCAGAAATATCTGTCTGCAGTGACCCACCAAGACTGGTATTCAATACATACAATGTGTATGGAGGAACGGCAAATGCTGGTTTAAATCGAAGATCGACACAAAATGCTGGAGTAACACACCGGGACAGGCAGCATCTTTGGAGAGAAGGAATGGGTGACGTTTCGGGTAGAGACCCTTCTTCAGTCTGAACCTAGAACTAGAGATAACAGTTTAAGTTTGGTGGGCCTTGGTGGGCGGCGCGACTCTTGTCAGCAGCGGTCTCTGCAGCCCGTCCGCGTTTTATTATTTTCTGTCTATGTTTTTATGTAGTTTTTGTTATTTTTTGTTGGGGTGTGTGTGTGGGGGGGGGGGGGGGGGGGTGGGGGTGGGAGGGAGGGGGGAAACTTTTAAATCTCTCCCTGCACTGGAGACCCGACCTTTTCTCGTCGGGTCTCCGTTATCGTTGAGGCTGCAACGAGGAGCGGCCTCCAACAGGAAGAGACCGGGGACTCTGGTGCCGACGACTTACCTCACCGTCGCGGAGCTGGCCGAGTCCGGAGCGGGTGGAGCGGTGGTGGAGCGCTGCTGCTGCTGCTGCTGCTGCTGCTGCTGCTGCCCGACCGGAGAGTCGGAGGCTTCAACTGCAGGTCTGCGGACGGCGGCACCGGGAGCCCGCGGGTCCCTGGAAAGAGAGCGCACGCCGGGGGCTCTAACACCAAGACCCGGTGTGCGACCTCGCACCACCCGGCGTGGCTTTAATGGCCGCGGGACAATCGCCATCGCCAGCCGGGGGCTTTGCCTTTGACTCTGACATCGGGGGGGGGGGGAGAGTGCAGTGGAGAGATAAGTTTATTTGGCCTTCCATCACAGCGATGTGATGGATGTTTATGTAAATTATGTTGTGTCTTGGGTCTATTTGTTTGTAATGTACGGCTGCAGAAACGGCATTTCGTTTGGACCTCATGGGGTCCAAATGACAATTAAATGTATCTTGTATCTTGTATCTTAAACATAAAAAATCACACATCTAAAGTGAAGGGAAGTTCTTTCTAAACTGTTTGCTAATTTTGAAGCTCTCTTTCTCAAACGACAATGGAAGAAAAATTGTTCGATAACCGATAGATTCTGGATAAGCAAGGAATTAAAGAAACTGCTTGCATTTCTCATCAAGTTCTGGTCAATTAGGATGAACAGACTCTTTTGGGTGAGTTTTTATGACTATCTCTGTTGTATAATTCTAAGTCCTAGGCTTATACCTCAATCTCTTAAACAATGACTCACCAATCATTTACTGGACTTATGTAAGAATATTAAATTTGACAAGCAAGAACAAGTTGTCAACACATTGATGAAGCTCTCCTTCAGTAGTTTTTATCATAATGGAATATTCTTCAGGTAAATGTTATTAAATTAAATTTCTTTTCATCTAGTGCATTCAAGTCTTCCAACTCCACATATAATTCAATTAAAATCCTGGAAAATGTGATTTAAAAAAAAAGATAAAATGCTAATAAAAGCCGGTGATTTTCTGCTCTTAATTAGTATTTCAGACAGTTAAATATTCTGTTCCAAGAATACAGATCTGTAAATCAATGGATCTTACAAGTGAGGCTTTAATAGTTCTCCAGTGATTTGACTGTGTGATGTTTGATCAAAACAGAAGCCAACAAATAAAATTAGTTGTACTGAGTTGTGCAGCAGTCAGAGGATTGTGGTTTTAAATCCCAAAATTGACTGAGAAATGTTAACAAGACACGTGACTTACAAAACACGTTTATGGCTCACAGAACATGTGTAATATTTTTAAATACATCCTCTTACCATTTTTACTATTTCTACCATCTCTTCAAGTTATTCCAGTAAGTATATCAGTGGTCAAGCATATCTGGCATATCAGTGGTCAAAACTATTTAAATCAGTTTCATTGGTTCACCTCCTCCTTCTTCATAGTAATTTTTGGCTACTTTTCTTTGACCTTTGGCCTTTGAGCATAGGAGGATGAGAAGTGATCTTAAACAGATGTATAAGATCATGAGGGGGATAGATAGATAGGAGAGATGCATAGAGTATTTTATCCAGAGTTGGGAAAATCAAGAACCAGAGGACATAGGTTTAGGGTGCGGAGGGAAAGATTTAATTGTAACCCAAGCGTCCACTTTTCCACACAGAAGGTGGTGGGTATCTGGAACAAGCTACCAGGTGAGGTAGTTGGGGCAGGCACTATAACAACATTTAAAAGACATTTGGACAGGGACATGGATAGGAAAATCTTAGACGGACATAGGCCAAACACAAGCAGGTGGGACTAGTGTAGATGGGGCATCTTAGGGCAGGTTAGTCAGAAGAGCCTGTTTCCATGCTCTCTGACTCTACTTTGATAGAAGCATAGAAACATAGAAAATAGGTGCAGGAGTAGGCCATTCGGCCCTTCGAGCCTGCACCGCCATTCAATATGATCATGGCTGATCATCCAACTCAGTATCCCATATAGCCTTCTCTCCATACCCCCTGATCCATTTAGCCATAAGGGCCACATCTAACTCCCTCTTAAATATAGCCAATGAACTGGCCTCAACTACCTTCTGTGGCAGAGAATTCCACAGATTCACCACTCTCTGTGTGAAAAATGACTTTCTCATCTCGGTCCTAAAAGATTTCCCCCTTATCCTTAAACTGTGACCCCTTGTTCTGGACTTTCCCAACATCGGGAATAATATTCCTGCATCTAGCCTGTCCAAACCCTTAAGAATTTGATGTCATGTCTTACACTATCAATAATGTTTGTTTATTATTGGGTTTCCAGATTTTTTCAAATTGTTCAGTGGTCCTTGGGGAGTCAGGACTTTATTTATGAATCAAATTTGACATTCGATATGCACATTGTTCAGGGTACCAAATTTTTAACTGAAAGCACATATAAGCACACATGTGGCACAGAACATAGACTAACAACATATATATTTTAGCTGACAGTGTAATTTACAATATCTACATACCCAAGAACTGCACTTATTAATAAAGCAGAATAATATATTCATTATTATAAATACCAACAAGGCTCTTAGCAATGGGTTTTTTTCAGATAAAGCTGATATGGAAGTCAAAAAAATCAATGAATGGGAAGCAAATAGAGATGAAATTGAGTAAAACAGAAATGTTGCAGAAGGATGTATTTTTGTAAACTAATTTTATATAACTGATCCCGTTTGTTTTCAGTGGACAGCTAAACTAATCAGTTGCTTAACTGCAAAAGAAATGTGTACTTTTGACCTCTGGTATTTTCCCCACAGTGATTGAAGGATCCCAAAAGGAATTGGAAGTCAAAGGTATTAACCCAGGACCCAATATTTGACAAGGTGGTATCTGCAAAGAATAGCAGTAAGTTGGTCCACTTTAAAAGGGTCTTTCATGGCTGTCTGGTTTGGATGGCCTTGCACACGAGTCAAGGGGAAGATCCTGCACTTCATGCTTGAGGCACACTTACTTAGGAAACATGCAAAAATAATACAATACAATAATCCTGACATTTAACGCAAATGTAGGGATTAGTTGTAATTTCTAACTTTGACCAATTCCTTTTTGACAATTTCCTCCAGCAATTATTTCAAATCCCACTTCCAGAACATATAAGGATGTTCGTTATATATTTATTAACCAGTTCCCTGGTGTTCCTGCCACATTCACATCCTCCATGGTAACCTTTCACCCTTCATCACTTAGTGATCCTGCTAAGTGTCTAATTTCATTTCCTTTTATTGTGTTCCTATTTTTCCATAGCAGAAATAACAGTTGGTTATTTACACAAATGTTATCTTAACTCTCCCTTCCCACAGTGGTGCAGTGGTAGAGTTGCTGCCAGGGATTGATCCTGACTGCAGGTGCTGTCCGTGCGGAGTTTATACGTTCCCCCTGTGACCGCGTGGGTTTAGCCCGGATGCTCCGATTTCCTCCCACACTCCAAAAAGGTACAAGTTTATAGGTTAATGGGCTTCGGTAAAATTAAAAATTATCCCATGTGTGTGTGACAGTGCTAGTGTATGGGTGATCGCTGGTCAGCGCAGACCCGATGGGCTGAAGAGCCTGTTTCCGCGCTGTATCCCTAAGTCTCAAGTCTAAAGATACCTGACTTTCAATCAGCTCATAGAAGCTCTGTGGCTTTCCGCTTCCTCCATTTATTGCTTACAGAGACCTCTGTCCTTCAGGCTGAAGGAGGGTCTCGACCCAAAATGTCACCCATTCCATATTTCCTGAGATGCTATCTGCCTCGCTGAGTTACTCCAGCATTTTGTAAGGAGTATGTCTACCTTCTGTTCTTCTCAAGCCTACTAGGCACTCCTTTGTCATTTCGAATGCCCCCTTTTTCCCAGTTCAAAGTCGAGCCACACGTTTAACCGTTTAAGCTGGAACAATTTACTTCACTCAAAACAATTCTCATTTGTACTTCTTCCAAGATCACCTGTTATTGGAAGGATGTGGAGGATTTGGAAAGGATGAAGAAGAGGTTTACCAATATGCTGCCTGGTTTAGAAGGTATTAGCTTTCTGGAGAAGATGGATAAACGTGGATTGTTTTTCTGGAGTGGAGATGGTTGAGACAATACCTGATACAATTATTATTTTTTTAAATGAGGCATAGGTAGAGAGAGGTAGACAATCAGAACATTTTACTAGCATGGCAATGTCAAAGACTAGAGCGCTGAAGGTGAGAGGGGCAACGTTCAAAGGAGATGTGTGGGGAGGGTATTTTACATAGTGAGTGGAGCATGGTGCCAGGAGTGATGGTGGAGCCAGGTACATATGAGGCTTTTGGATGGGCATATGAGGCATATTACCTCAAGAATTACCTCCTTCTTTTTGCTTCTCTCCTTATGAACTGCAGAAAGTTTTCACTAGAGTTCAAAGTCACAAGAGTCTCATTGATGTTATGTACTGGCTGGAACTACGTCAAGAAGAAGCACAAACTTGGTGGGACCGAGATATCATTAGGAAGATAGACCCATTTTAATATTTTGTTGGCAACTATTGAAAATCATTTAGTTTCAAAACACCAACTGAGACACTAATATGTGAGATCCATATGAAAGATTGGTGATAGCTTTCATGTTGGACCTAGTAATCATAAGGAAATAGTTGTAAAAAATGTGCAAGGTACACCTTCAAAGTTTTAAGCTTATCTCTACTCCCCATGGAGTCTAAGTGACGTTTACATTCCTATTCATTTAAATTCGCAAGTCCAAAGTGATGAGTAATGAGCGGTTAACATTCTGAGGATCTAATGACTGACACATATTAAAATTAAATCAAAATTAATTTAGCATCAATGTGCAGTTTTCACCATGATAAATCGTGGAGATGTGTTTCTTATTTCGCTGAGCTGTGATGTGGAACTGGTTTCATATATTTAATCCTTCCAAACACAATTGTACAAATTCAGCTCAATCGCATGGAAATTAGTAGCCTGTGGAGGAACATTGAACATTAATATCTCTGTAACATTTAAATTTATATAATTATCTCAATTTATTGTCCTATAATTGGTATATTTAAACCTGATAATTACAATGATAACTTGCAAAATGTATCAGATTATAAATCACATCGCCAACAAAAAAGGAAGCTGTAGATGAGGTAGATTTTTTTGTAAGGATAATGAACTTCATTTTTTTACACAGTGGCAGCTGATTGCTCATGTGGTCAAGGTTTAAGAGTTTAAACTGCAATAACAATCCATCCTTCAGAAAATTATTTGCACTAGTGTCTTACAAAATGTAATTGCCTAGGACTGATTAAACACAGAAATGAGAAGATACTTTTTTTCTGCAATATTTATGATCTGGTGCAGTTTTTATGTGATCACTGAAGTCTCTTTGGAACTTAAACTTTTTAGTGGAGCAGAGAGATATCATTAGCTGTATTCACAACGATAATAATCAAATCGCCTGAAATCAATTATCTAAACATGCCTCACATTCATATGCCGGGCACCTTCACCAAGTTTGATTTAAGGTGTAACAATTGACCGTGATACCTTACAGATACAAACCAAAGTTGAAGTGATTCAGCTGCTGAACCACGTGACAAGGTGTTAAACACGTGATTCTTTATAAAAACACAAAACAAATCCAGGGGAAGATGCATGTGTTTCCACAGTCTACAATGACAAGGCAGAATAGTTGGTAAAAATCAGTTGAAGCCAAATCCAGTCTATGAGCCGGGGCTGTGGCTAATGATGAAACCAAGCATTCCATAATAGACTATTCCCTCCGTAACACCATGGTCAATTCATTCCTTCCCACCCAAACCACCCCCTCCCCAGCTACTTTCCCCCACAACCACAGGAAATGTAACACTTGTCCCTTTACCTCCTCCCTCAACTCCATCCAAAGACCAAATCAGTCTTTCCAGGCGAGGCAGAGGTTCACCTGCACCTCCTCCAAACTCATCTACTGCATACGCTGTTCCAGGTATCAACTTCTCTACATCGGTGGGAACAAGCACAGGCTTGGCGATCGCTTCGCTGAACACCTCCGCTCAGTTCATCTAAATTAACCTGATCGCCCGGTTGCTCCGCACTTCAACTCCCCCTCCTATTCCAACTCTGACCTTTCTGTCCTGGGCCTCCACCATTGCCAGAGTGAGGCCCAGAGCAAATTGGAGGAACAGCACCTCATATTTCGCTTGGGTAGTTTACGCCCCAGCGGTATGAACATTGACCTCTAATTTTAGGTAGCCCTTGCTTACTCCCTCATTCCCGTCCCCATTCCCAGTTCTCCTGCAGCCCTACTGTCTCCGCCTACTTCCTTTCTATTTCCACCCACCCTCCCCTGACCTCAGTCTGAAGAAGGGTCTCGACCCGAACGGTCGCCAATTCCTTCCCTCCATAGATGCTGCCTCACCTGCTGAGTTTCTCCACCATTTTTTGTCTACATTCCATAAGGGATATTTTTTGCAGCAAACATAGAAGTACCTACTAGAGAAGGGGCGGTGCTGGACCTCCTGTTAGGAAATGAGACGGGTCAGGTGGCAGAGGTATGCGTCGGGGAACAGTTCGGGACCAGTGATCACAATACCATTAGTTTCAATATAATTATGGAGAGGGGCAGAACTGGACCTGGGGTTGAGATTTTTGATTGGAGAAAGGCTAACTTTGAGGAGATGCGAAAGGATTTAAAAGGAGTAAATTGGGACATTTTGTTTTATGGGAAAGATGTGGAAGAGAAATGGAGTACATTTAAAGGTGACATTTTAAGAGTACAGAATCTTTATGTCCCTGTTCGGTTGAAAGGAAATAGTAAAAATAGGAAAGAACCATGGTTTTCAAGGGAAATTGGACACTTGGTTCGGAAAAAAAGGGAGATCTACAATAATTATAGGCAGCATGGAGTAAATGAGGTGCTTTGGGAGTATAAAGAATGTAAAAAGAATCTCAAGAAATAAATTAGAAAAGCTAAAAGAAGATATGAGGTTTCTTTGGCAAGTAAGGTGAAAGTAAATCCAAAGGGTTTCTACAGCTATATTAATAGCAAAAGGATAACGAGGGCTAAAATTGGTCCATTAGAGACTCAGAGTGGACAGCTATCTGCAGAGCCAAAAGAGATGTGGGAGATATTGAACTTTCTTTTCTTCGGTATTCACCAAGGAGAAGGATATTGAATTATGTGAGGTAAGGGAAACAAGTAGAGTAGCTATGGAAACTATGAGATTCAAAGAAGAGGAAGTACTGACACTTTTGAGAAATATAAAAGTGGATAAGTCTCCAGGTCCGGACAGGATATTCCCTGGGACATTGAGGGAAGTTAGTGTAGAAATAGCAGGGGCTATGGCAGAAATATTTCAAATGTCATTAGAAATGGGAATAGTGCCGGAGGATTGGCGTACTGTGTATGTTGTTCCATTGTTTAAAAAGGGGTCCAAGAGTAAACCTAGCAATTATAAACCTGTTAGTTTGACGTCAGTGGTGGGCAAATTAATGGAAAGGATACTTAGAGATAATATATATAAGCATCTGGATAAACAGGGTCTGATTAGGAACAGTCAACATGGATTTGTGCCTGGAAGGTCATGTTTGACTAATCTTCTTGAATTTTTTGAAGAGGTTACTCGGGAAATTGATGAGGGTAAAGCAGTGGATGTTGTGTATGGACTTCAGTAAGGCCTTTGACAAGGTTCCTCATGGAAGATTGGTTAAGAAGGTTCAATGGTTGGGTATTAATGGTGGAGTAGCAAGATGGATTCAACAGTGGCTGAATGGAAGATGCCAGAGAGTAATTGTGGATGGTTGTTTGTCAGGTTGGAGGCCAGTGACTAGTGGGGTACCACAGGGATCTGTGTTGGGTCCACTGTTGTTTGTCATGTACATCAATGATCTGGATGATGGTGTGGTAAATTGGATTAGTAAGTATGCAGATGATACTAAGATAGGAGGGGTTGTGGATAATGAAGTAGATTTTCAAAGTCTACAGAGAGATTTATGCCAGTTGGAAGAGTGGACTGAAAGATGGCAGATGGAGTTTAATGCTGATAAGTGTGAGGTGCTACATCTTGGCAGGACAAATCAAAATAGGACGTACATGGTAAATGGTAGGGAATTGAAGAATGCAGGTGAACAGAGGGATCTGGGAATAACTGTGCACAGTTCCCTGAAAGTGGAATCTCATGTAGATAGGGTGGTAAAGAAAGCTTTTGGTGTGCTGGCCTTTATAAACCAGAGCATTGAGTATAGAAGTTGGGATGGAATGTTAAAATTGTACAAGGCATTGGTGAGGCCAATTCTGGAGTATGGTGTACAATTTTGGTAGGCTAATTATAGGAAGGATGTCAACAAAATAGAGAGAGTACAGAGGAGATTTACTAGAATGTTGCCTGGGTTTCAGCAACTAAGTTACAGAGAAAGGTTGAACAAGTTAGGGCTTTATTCTTTGGAGCGCAGAAGGTTAAGGGGGGACTTGATAGAGGTCTTTAAAATGATGAGAGGGATAGACAGAGTTGACGTGGATAAGCTTTTCCCACTGAGAGGAGGGAAGATGCAAACAAGGGGACATGACTTGAGAATTAAGGGACAGAAGTTTAGGGGTAACATGAGGGGGAACTTCTTTACTCAGAGAGTGGTGGCTGTGTGGAATGAGCTTCCAGTGAAGGTGGTGGAGGCAGGTTCGTTTTTATCATTTAAAAATAAATTGGATAGTTATATGGACGAGAAAGGAATGGAGGGTTATGGTCTGAGCGCAGGTATATGGGACTAGGGGAGAATATGTGTTCGGCACGGACTAGAAGGGTCGAGTTGGCCTGTTTCCGTGCTGTAATTGTTATATGGTTATATGGTTTTATATGGATATTGTTTCCTAGCCAACAGTGTCGATATATCAAAAAGAAAATTCATATGAGGACAAACAATGAAAAGGGACTTTACAAAGAGAATAAAATTATATTCTTAAATGGCAATATCTCACATGGAGCTTCCATTAAGTTGTTACATTTCTCCTACAGCAAATCCATGACTTCATTGGAATTCAATGGAATTCATTGCCACGGAAGGCTGTGGAGGAAAAGGCAGAGATAGATAGATTCTTGATTAGTTCCAGTGTCAGGGGTTATGGGGAGAAGGCAGGAGAAAGGGTTTAAGAGAGAAGGATAGTTAGCTATGATTAAATGGCGGAGGATGCTTATAGGCCGAATGGCCTAATTCGGCTCCTATCACTTATGAACATATGAACCTCTCCCATTGCAAAGGATGAGGGTAACTGGTGCATGTAAACACAACCACATGCATGGTTCCCATCCACACTACACATTATCCTAACTTTGAAAGATGTCACTATCATTGAGTTTTTAAATCCTGGTACTCTCTACCCAACGGCATTGTGGGAGCATCTTCACTTGAGGGCAGTCAGAAATTGTCAGTAAATGTCGTCCCTTGCAGCAAAGAAAAATCAAATAAATGGTCATAAGGTCATAAGGGATAGGAGTAGAATTAGATTTAGCTCTTAGGGCTAAAGGAATTAAGGGATATGAGGAAAAAGCAGGAACGGGATACTGATTTTAGATGATCAGCCATGATCATATTGAATGGTGGTGCTGGCTCGAAGAGCCAAATGGCCTACTCCTTCACCTATTTTTCTATGTTTCTATGTTTCTAGCCCATAAAGTCTACTCCACCATTCAATCATGGCTGATCTATCTCTCCTTCCAAACCCCATTCTCCTGCCTTTTCCCCATAAGCGCTGACACCCGTA
The DNA here is from genome assembly GCF_028641065.1 of Leucoraja erinaceus. Lineage (NCBI taxonomy): Eukaryota > Metazoa > Chordata > Chondrichthyes > Rajiformes > Rajidae > Leucoraja > Leucoraja erinaceus. The sequence goes on from NC_073377.1 coordinate 25,412,080, forward strand.
CTAATCAGGAATCTAGCTATCTCTGCCTTAAAAATATCCAGCGATGGCCTCCACAGGCTTCTGTGGCAAAGAATTCCACAGATTCACCATCCTCTGACTAAATAAATGTCTCCTCATCTCCTTCCTAAAAGATTGTCCCTTAATTCTGAGGCCATGACCTCTAGTCCTAGACTCTCCCACTAGTGGAAGCATCCTCTCCACATCCACTCTATCCAAGCCTTTCACTATTCTGTATGTTGCAATGAGGTTCCCCCTCATTCTTCTAAACTCCAGCGAGTACAGGCCCAGTGCCGTCAAACACTCATCATAGGTTAACCTACTCATTCCTGTTATGTCTGTTACAATCTTATTGCAAATTATTTTGCTTTGATGATGTTCAACATTGAATAGGGCCCTGGTGTACAAAATATAATCAGCCTAAAAATTGTGGCCAGACAAAGATTTCAATCCCATCTACATAGTAAACGGATAATTACAAAATAAAATGTGCAGTTAATTGCTTTGACGTCCAAAGATCATTTTAGGCATGTCGGAGTTGCAGACAATAATCTACCACTAAGAGTAATATACAAACTTATTGGAGTAATAAACAGACTGCTGGAGTACCTCAGAGGGTCAGGCGGCATCTCAGGAGAACATGGAATAGAGACGTTTTGGGTGGGGACCCTTCCAGACCTGAAATGTCGCCCATCCGTGTTCTCCCAAGATGCTGCCTAACTGCTAATTCACTCCTGTACTCTGCCTTCTATTGTAAACCAGCTTCTGCAGTTCCTTGTTTCTCAATTCATCTTTATGATGGCGATGCCTGACAGAATAACATTACTTGGATCCCGAAGAACATTTTCCCTACTTTGAATAGTTCTATGGGAAATGTAACTTTCATTTAAACCACCATTAAAGTATTTGGTTCGATTTGGTTTGCCTTGATATATTTTTTATGTTCAACAAAACAATGTTCGAGATGCACATACTTTGGTTTTAGATTTATTAGAAATGTACTAATCATTAAGCAAGCAGTGTGGAGGTAACTTGTCACAATTTTTGAGGTCAAGGACAAAATTGATTCCATACTCTCCAGAAATGTTCTGATATAATCACCAAAGAAAATATTCAGCAATCCTGTTGATAGTAATTGAATACTAACACTACTTAAAACTATGTAAAAGTATTTAATTCAGATCACGTCCTTTACATCTATCTTTGGCTATAGAAAATAGATCAATGTACACCTAAATTGAAATCACAGCTATGGTGCAAGGAAGGTGACAAGAAATCACTTCCTTTATTGATTATTAACTTTCACATCTCTTCTGTGCTTATAATCTCCATTACATTAAATAGAAATATATACAGCAAAAAGAACAGTTATCATATTACATATTACATTCCATATTACGTTGGCAATAAGAGATAGTTTTCTATAAACACATTCTTCACTGTGTAAAATGCAATTATTATGATGGTGGATGGTACTTTTCCTCAAATTTTTTTTTCTATATTCCTTTATGAGGTTGTATTGCCTTTCACGGGAAAATCACGCGTAAGACTATTTATCAGGCATCAAAGCCTGATGGAACAAATGTGATTACTTTTATGACATTTCATGCAGATTGTGCATGTAAAATATAAGAAAGCATGTCATCACTTCTGCTTTGTTTAATTATAGCTCCCTCTCCCTCTCCCTCTCCCTCTCCCCATCCATCGCCTTCTCTCTCCCTCGCCCTCTCCCTCTCCTGAATCACTACTGTAAACTGTTGCCATCACATCAGATTTGCAGCTTGCCTTGAAGACATCAAAATAACTAACGTCGGCAGATATAGTCCATCATATCTAATGCTGTATCTGCTCTTCAAATGTCAATAATGAATGAGCTGGCCAGTTTTAATTCATTGCCTCTAATTTGGTTCCTAAAATTAAATAGTTTTTGTTGAGAGGTAATAGTAATAAAGAGGCAATAGTAATAAAGCATAGTCTATATAAATTTAATCTCATACTTATGCTCTTCCTTGTGGTTCTCAAGCATTCCCCTCCCAGCTACCCGTCCACATAATAGACTCTCTTTGTTAAACGGGGTCAGTTTTAGCCAAAAATAATAATACATCATCAACATCAAAAAACTGTAATCATCACTCTTTTCTCTGTGGATCCTCTTCGGCCCATTTGCCTCCATCATAACTTTAGTCCAGATGCAATTGTTCTATAAATGTGCCAAATACTAACTTTCTCCAATGAGTCATGTAATCTTCAATGGCAGTACCATCTCTTAGTTTTCCATCATCAGAACCTGGGTGTTTACAAGACCAGATTAGAGACTTGGTATTGTGTCAATTAATTCACCCCTCACCCCTCAGCCTTTTTTCCATTTACATTGACAATTCAATGTAACATGAGGGGATGAGTCCATCTCCAACAGCCCTCAAGAAACTGGACACTATCCAGGCCAAAACTCATACATCATCTTAAATATTCAATCACTCAACCAGCAATACACCATGGTAATAGTATGTACCATCCACAAAATGTACAATATTTACTTTCAGACACTATTCCAGAAGTACTCCCAAACCCCAAAGTTCAAGGGCAAATAGATGCATGGAAACATGCAGGTTCCTCCTCAAGTTGTCCACTACTATATTGAATTAAAAATATATGAATTGTTCTTCAGAAGAAGAGTCCCAGAGATGCTGCCTGATCCACTGAGTTACTCCAGTACTTGGTGTATTTAACTGTTTCTTTTCGCCGAGACAAAGGGGTGACAAAAAGGGACAAAAGGTGACGAAAAGAAACAAAAAGACAAAAGAAGGTCAGGTAAGGAGTCTGTGCACGTGTAATGCTGCTGCAAGCAAGTTTTTTTAATTGTACCTGTACTTCACCGTACTTGTACATAAAACAATAAACACAACCTGACTTGACTAGCCTTGATTTATCATCTCCTATCATGCCCTCAGTAACACACAGGAGTATTAGTCTCCAGTTTTCATAATTTCTCAACCCTTCCTATTATATTTTGGCAACTGTATTGCATTTATCAATAAGGTCCTCCACCATCCAGGCCATGCCTTCTTCACACTGTTACCATTGGGCAAGAGATACAGAAACCTGTTGTCCCATACCACCAACAGTTCCTTTCCTATAACTATCAGGCTGTTGAAACAACCTGTGCAATTCTAATCCTACCCTGCCAACTGACTTTCACTTGAGATGTAGAAGTTAATAACACATACCTAGCACACATTTCTTGAAGGTAAATGGAAGTTGACATTTGTAATTTAGTTTTTTTTTTTTGAAGAAATTACTTTAGTATTTTTCCGCAATCTCTTGGTGCCTATTTTAAATTGACGATCTATTTCTGTTGATTTACCAAACTGGGGAAATAATCTTTCCCGAGACACTCCTATTTCATTTTAAAAGATTGTTATTACATTTCCTCTTGGTCTTCCTAGGGACATAGTCACACTGACTGAATTCTCTCTACAGAACATCAGTTTCTCATTCCTGGCAACATCTTGCACATTCTATGATTTTAATTCCTTTCTACAATGTGGCATCCAAGACTTCAGGCATCTTTTCAACGTCAGCCTGATCAAAGTTTCTCATAAACTCAAGACATATTGATTGCTTTTGTTTATAAAACTCAAAAATGCTGTTGGTCATTAATTTGGCTTTAACTATGTACACTCATGTTATAAGTGAATTAACTCATTTCTGTTCATTCACAAGTTTAAGTGTCTTTCTATTACAAAACCATTAAAAAATCACAAAGATTTATAGCTCAGAAACAGTACATTTGGCCTGCCAAATCTGTATCAACTCTCTGAAAGAGCAATCCGACTTCTCCCCATAGCATTGCAAATTCTATTAAATGTACACACTATACTCGTTGATTCACTTTGAGGTAGGTGGTTGCAGTAATGTGATCCTGATGTTCACACAAGGGGCTGCTGTTGCTGGAATCTTGAGCAAAAAACAAAAGGACAAGGCTGACACAGTGGTGCAGCAGTAGAGTTGCTGCTTTACAGAGCGAGAGACCCAGATTCGATCCTGACTATTGGTGCTTGTCTGGATGGAGTTTATGGGGGGGGGAGGGGGGGGGGGGTGAGAGAGCAGCTGTTTGTGAATCCTATGGAATGCACTTTCAAAGTGGCCCCATAGCAGAAGCGTCCACGTCGTGGGGCTGGAAACAGATTATCCTGAGCTATTTCTGCTACCACCATCATAGAAACATAGAAACATAGAAATTAGGTGCAGGAGTAGGCCATTCGGCCCTTCGAGCCTGCACCGCCATTCAATATGATCATGGCTGATCATCCAACTCAGTACCCTGTACCTGCCTTCTCTCCATACCCCCTGATCCCCTTAACCACAAGGGCCACATCTAACTCCCTCTTAAATATAGCCAATGAACTGGCCTCAACTACCCTCTGTGGCAGAGAGTTCCAGAGATTCACCACTCTCTGTGTGAAAAAAGTTATATTTCATCTCGGTTTAAAAGGATTTCCCCCTTATCCTTAAGCTGTGACCCCTTGTCCTGGACTTCCCCAACATCGGGAACAATCTTCCTGCATCTAGCCTGTCCAACCCCTTAAGAATTTTGTAAGTTTCTATAAGATCCCCTCTCAATCTCCTAAATTTTAGAGAGTATAAACCAAGTCTATCCAGTTTTTCTTCATAAGACAGTCCTGACATCCCAGGAATCAGTCTGGTGAACCGTCTCTGCACTCCCTCTATGGCAAATCATCTACTGCGACAAGTGATGGCTTCCACTGATTGTCACCAGAAGCTTGCGTCCTTTTCGGGATGGACGATGACAGCGAGGCCAACATTTGTAACAAGATGGACATGAAAAGGAGATGACTTTCAAACATTTGTATCTTCTGCCCAATTAGAGACACGAGATGAAAGAATGACTGGGGTGCATGCTCCCAGAGTATGTTCGCTGCTTACCCGAGGCAGCTTGTAATATTGATTTAGTCAATGGGGGGGAAGGTTGGTAGATGATGGACTAGATAGCGTCAAGAAGAACATTTGGGGATCATCATCATTCCTGATGATTTTGACGGTGTGGAGGACTGTGCTCTTGATGGACTAGGTTGAGTTCACCATTCCCTGAAGCCTCTTACTGAAGCCCTGAAGCTGTACCAACTTGTGATGCAACCAGTCATGATACTTTCTAGCGAGAATGTGTAGAAGTTTGTTAGAGGATTCGGTGATATGTCAAAACTTATTAAACATCTGAGAACCGAGAGGGGAAAAAAAATTGCTGGAGAAACTCAGTGGATCAAGCAGCATCTGTGGAGGGAATGGACAGATAACATTTCAGACCAAGTCCTATCTTCAATCTCGACCCAAATCATTGTGTAGGTACGACAGACAGCATCTCTGGAGAGAAGGAATGGGTGACGTTTCGGGTCGAGACCCTTCTTCAGGCAGGAGATGCTGCCTGTCCCACTGAGTTACTCCAGCATTTTGTGTCTATCTTTGACCCAAATCATTGTTTGTCCTTTCCTTCTGCAGATACTGACTGACCCACATATTTCCTCCAGTGTTTAGGCTTTTTACTCAAGATTCATCGATACATAGATACATAGAAAATAGGTGCAGGAGTAGGCCATTCGGCCCTTCAAGCCTGCACCGCCATTCAATATGATCATGACTGATCATCCAACTCAGTGTCCTGTACATGCCTTCTCTTCATACCCCCTGATCCCTTTAGCCACAAGGGCCACATCTAACTCCCTCTTAAATATAGCCAATGAACTGGCCTCAAATACCTTCTGTGGCAGAGAATTCCACAGATTCACCACTCTCTGTGTAAAAAATGATTTTCTCATCTCGGCCCTAAAATACTTCCCTCTTATCCTTAAACTGTGACCCCTAGTTCTGGACTTCCCTAACATCGGGAACAATCTTCCTGCATCTAGCCTGTCCAACCCCTTAAGAATTTTGTAAGTTTCTATAAGATCCCTCCTCAATCTTCTAAATTTTAGCGAGCACAAGCCAAGTCTATCCAGTCTTTCTTCATATGAAAGGCCTGACATCCCAGGAATCAGTCTGGTGAACCTTCTCTGTACTCCCTCTATGGCAAGAATGTCTTTCCTCAGATTTGGAAACCAAAACTGTATGCAATACTCCAGGTGTGGAGTCCAATATTCCAGCATCTGCAGTCTCTAAGATGCAATGTAAGAAAGTAGAGGCACTGCTGAGCTTCTTTATGATTTGAAAATTACCCACAGGAAGAAAATAACTACAGATGCAGCAAATATGAGATAAAATGTTGATTATTCGACAATGTTGAGTCCTGAAGACTATTATGCTTGGCTGGAGATGAGGTGGTGTTCCTGTTTTTACTAGTTTAGTTTCATTTAGTTTAGAGATACAGTGCGGAAACATTCCCTTCCGTCCACGGAGTCTGTGCCTACTAACGATCATCCATATACTAATTCTATCCTGCACACTAGGAACAATTTACCTACAAACCTACAAGCCTGCACATCTTTGGAATGAACAAATATTCTTATTCAGTTTACGTGAGTTTGAAATGTTTGCATCTACATTGAAAAAAACTGAGCCAGCTGCAAGGTCAGAGCCAGGAAACTGGATTAAAATTAATAATACACTTCCATAATGCACTGAGACAAAATTATAACCAAAATATAAATTTACAGCTGAAATTTATGAGCTATTGCTGAGTTCTATCCGAACAAGAATGTTTTCTATCCATCTGAATATGTTGATCATTTTGGGGGATTATTTTTGGTGTAGTTGATTAATATTTTGCTAAGTTTGGACTGTGTAGTGGGCAAGGTTGAATGACACAATGGGTTGGGTTATACTGACAGCCAGCTTTCCTCTCCCACCTCTATTAGACCTTAGACAGCATATCTGAAGCTGTGAATCCAATTCCCTGAACACACTGGCAGCCTTTGATAGCTGCCAAACACAATATAAATTCAATAAAATATCTCAGATATTCAGACATTTAAAAGCAATTCAAAATAGATTCAACTTTTTGTTTTTAAATCTTAGTATTAAAAATAACTTTTGAAATTACGAGCACATAATTACTGATTTGCATTGATATTACATAGGTGTTAAGCTATTTAATTTTAAAAGCCATAATGCAATTCAATACTTGTTAGACACTTGAAAGTTACAAGATCACTTAGAATGATCACAAGAGACACTTTAGCTGAAAATATAGCTGTAGCAAAAGTAGAACAAATTGTTCATAGATGTATTTTTAATGGTATTGAAATAAAAGTATCAACCTCATGTTGCATTTCAGTGCCAGATCAGCCCTTTGTATTTAAAGCTGAGATGCCCTCTATCGAAAAGTTGAAAAATTACAGTTTAAATGAAAATTATATTTCAAGGATACACTGTGCAGCTTCCATTGGAGTGCCACAGATTGGGTGTTCATACATTTTTTGTATGTATTCTCCCCAACATTTGTGCATTTTTCCCCTTGAGACACTGTTAATGATCTCAGATCATGTTTGACAACAACTGTCTAACAGCTCATCATGCCATCTAGGCCAATGACAGCCAGCAAACATTTCAACATCCATTTATTAATTTCCTCTCATCCACTGCGCATATAATATATCTTCAAAAATGATGCCTAGATGCAATTAAGAGCAGGATATATGATTTGTTTGCAGCTCAATGCTGTTGGTCTTGGTATCCTAATTTGAAAATTGTGAACTTGTGAACTTTTTTTTAGTTTTTCAAAATTTAATGGTTGCTATATCATTTCATTTACTCACTTGGGTGACGATTGTTTTTTAATGAATTGAATATGGGAGTCAATTAATGCTATCTGTAAATGATCCTCGAATGTCTGAATAAGGGTCTTGACCCGAAACGTCACCAATTCCTTCTCTCCCGAGATGCTGCCTGTCCCGCTGACTTTTTAGACAATAGACAATAGGTGCAGGAGCAGGCCATTTGACCCTTCGAACCATTCAATATGATCATGGCTGATCATCCCCAATCTGTGCCCCGTTCCTGCCTTCTCCCCATATCCCCTGACTCCACTATTTTTAAGAGCCCTATCTAGCTCTCACTTGAAAGCATCCAGAGAACCTGTGCCTCTGAGGCAGAGAATTCCACAGGCTCACCACTCTCTGTGAGAAAAAATGTTTCCTCGTCTCCGTTCAAAATGGCTTACTCCTTATTCTTAAACTGTGGCCCCTGGTTCTGGACTTCCCCCAACATCGGGAACATGTTTCCTGCCTCTAGCGTGTCCAAGCCTTTAACAATCTTATATGTTTCAATTTTTGTGTCTATCTAATGTTCCTTGATCTAACTGAATGCATGCCATTCCAGAAGCCAGTTACGGATCAATTACATTGACGTTAGTCTGGAGACACGAACAGGCCAGACAGGGCAAGACAGCAGATTGAGGCCATTATGAACTAAAAGGACTCATATTACAAGTCTGAAGAATGATTTTGTCCCGAAACGTTGCCTATTTCCTTCGCTTCATAGATGCTGCCTCACCCGCTGAGTTTCTCCAGCATTTTTGTCTACCTTCATATTACAAATTGATAGGTTTATTATCACTTTTAATTATAGTAAGAGGTTTTGATACCGTGTCTGTATTTAAGTTTCCTAGCTGCCTTGATGGGATTTTATGTAATGTTTTCTGACTATTCATCCAGGTCTTTGGATTACAAGAACGGTAAGCCAACAATGCCAGCATATCATCAGGGTTCATAGTTAACAACATCATGCAAGAATTTAACGTAGCAGATTGTTATAGGTTACTTTTCTCACAATGAACACAGAAATTGCAATTTGATTTAATAGATTTCCCTAGACACAAAGGATAAGTATAGAAGTTGGGATGTAATGTTAAAATTGTACAAGGCATTTGTGAGGCCAATTTTGGAGTATGGTGTACAATTTTGGTCGCCTAATTATAGGAAACATGTCAACAAAATAGAGAGAGTACAGAGGAGATTTACTAGAATGTTGCCTGGGTTTCAGCAACTAAGTTACAGAGAAAGGTTGAACAAGTTAGGGCTTTACTCTTTGGAGCGCAGAAGGTTAAGGGGGGACTTGATAGAGGTCTTTAAAATGATGAGAGGGATAGACAGAGTTGACGTGGATAAGCTTTTCCCACTGAGAGTAGGGAAGATTCAAACAAGGGGACATGACTTGAGAATTAAGGGACAGAAGTTTAGGAGTAACATGAGGGGGAACTTCTTTACTCAGAGAGTGGTGGCTGTGTGGAATGAGCTTCCAGTGAAGATGGTGGAGGCAGGTTCGTTTTTATCATTTAAAAATAAATTGGATAGTTATATGGACGGGAAAGGTATGGAGGGTTATGGTCTGAACGCAGGGGTATGGGACTAGGGGAGAATACGTGTTCGGCACGGACTAGAAGGGTCGAGATGTCCTGTTTCCGTGCTGTAATTGTTATATGGTTGTATGGTTATAATGAGAAAATAGCAGAAGGTTGAATGTTTTTGAGTTGGGATTCATGTATGAGTTGCTTTGACAAAGAATATTCTGCCCATAATAGCATTATCGTTCATGATCTATTGAAGAAATATCATTGGTTATTCAAAGCATAATCTTATTCAATAGAAAACTAATTGATTGACAAGTGAGAGACAGGTGATTGGGATAATTGATAGCAAAATGTCATAAATTGTAGAAACTGATATTCTTCACATTTTTATGCTGGATGGGGTTACTGCATTTCTGATGGAGACCTTTGCTTTAAAGCAAAGTGCTTGTGGAATGTTGTAGTGCAAAGCATGAATCTTCTGACCCTCAATGCTGTTATCTCTGTAACCTGTACCATCCATATTGAGAACTGCTACTTGTAAAGCAACATCAAAATATCACACTTACCTGTAAAATGACTTGGATTTTGGAACAGAGTCAAGTAATCCATTTTTAAATAATTCTGTTTCATCTGTCTTAATCCATGAAGGCATCACCCCAGCAATCCATCTTGAAGCAAGGTCTATTACTGAACCTATAACAATTGTGGGATAGAAACATAGAAGCATAGAAAATAGGTGCAGGGGTAGGCCATTCGGCCCTTCGAGCCTGCACCGCCATTCAATATGATCATGGCTGATCATCCAACACAGTACCTGCCTTCTCTCCATACCCCCTGATCACTTTAGCCACAAGGGCCACATCTAACTCCCTCTTAAATATAGCCAATGAACTGGCCTCAACAACGTCTGTGGCAGAGAATTACAGAGATTCACCACTCTTTTTTTCTCATCTCGGTCCCAAAAGATTTCCCCCTTATCCTTAAACTGTGACCCCTTGTTCTGGACTTCCCCAACATCGGGAACAATCTTCTTGCATCTAGCCTGTCCAACCCGTTAAGAATTTTGTAAGTTTCTATAAGATCCCCCCTCAATATTCTAAATTCTAGCGAGTACAAGCCGAGTCTATCCAGTCTTTCTTCATATGAAAGTCCTGACATCCCAGGAATCAGTCTGGTAAACCTTCTCTGTACACCCTCTATGGCAAGAATATCTTTCCTCAGATTAGGAGAGTAAAGCTGTACGCAATACTCCAGGTGTGGTCTCACCAAGACCCTGTACAACTGCAGTAGAACCTCCCTGCTCCTATACTCAAATCCTTTTGCTATGAATGCTAACATACCATTTGCTTTCTTCACTCCCTGCTGCACCTGCATGCCTACTTTCAATGACTGGTATACCATGACACCCAGGTCTCGTTTCATCTCCCCTTTTCCTAATCGGCCACCATTCAGGTAATAGTCTACTTTCCTGTTTTTGCCACCAAAGTGGATTCCTCACATTTAACCACATCATACTACATCTGCCATGCATTTGCCCACTCACCAAGCCTATCCAAGTCACCTTGCAGCCTCCGAGTATCCTCCTCACAGCTAACACTGCCCCCCAGCTTCGCGTCATCTGCAAATTTGGAGATGTTGCATTCAATTCCCTTGTCCAAATCATTAATATCTATATTACTAAAAGTCTGTTCTTGACCAGTTTTGGTCATCTGTGCTGCGATTTCCGAGAGGATGCCGCCAGCTACGGCCGTCATTTTTTGGGCAGCTTGCTCAGAGCCTCCCTACGCCATATGTGTGCTGAGGATTTTTCCCGTCGATGGAAAATGACAGAGCTATTAATGATTTTACAAAATTCCCCATTCACTCTGCTGCCCCTGCTGGCGGCAGGGGGGAGGGACTATAAAACCAGGAAGTGGTGTGCCTCAATCGGTGTCTGCAAGTTGGAGGAAGGCAGAGGGTCACGTTTCTCTGAGCTGTGAATAACACTGAACACATGTCTACTCAAATGTAAGTGTCCTTCGTGGTTCTAAAACACTTGCAGAATGTGTCTATTGGTTCTAAAATGTTTGCAAAAAGTGTTTATTGGTTCTAAAATGTTTGCAAAAAGTGTCTCTTTTAGTTCTACAATGCTTGCAGAATGTGTCTTACTTGGTTCTAAAATGTTTTTTAGGTTCTTCTTCCCCCCCCCCCCGTCCCCCCCCTCTCCCCCCCCTCTCCCCCCTCTCCTCTCCCCCTCTCTCCTCTCCCCCCCTCTCCTCTCTCCCCCCCTCTCCTCCTCCCCCTCCTCTCCCCTCTCTTCTCCCCCCCTTTCCCCTCCCTCCTTTCTTCTCTCCCCCCTCCCTCCTCTCCCCCCTCTCCTCCCCCCCCCCTCCCTCCTCCCCCCTCTCTCTCTCCCCTCTTTTTTCTCCCCCCTCCCCTCCCCCACCATTCCTCCCCAAACCCCCTCCCCTCCACACACCCCTACCCCCTTCCCTCCACCCTTCCTCCCCATCCCTGCTCCCCACCTCTCCCCCTCCCCTCCCCTCTCAGCACACCCTCTCTCCCCCTCTTTCCCCTCTTTCCCCTCTCTCCGCCTCTCTCCCCCTCTCTCTCTCCCCCCTCTATCCCCCCTTCTCTCCCCCCCTCCCCCCTCCATCCCCCCCCCCCATCCTCCCTCCCTCCCCTAAACCCCCTCCGCTCCACACCCCCTACCCTCTTCCCTCCACCCACCCACCCCCCTCCCTTCCCCTCCCTGCTCCCCACCTCACCCCCTCTCAGCGCCTCCTCTCTTCCCCCCTCACTGTCACCCTCTCTCTCCTCCCTCCTCCCCCACCTTTCTCCCCTCAACCACCCTCCCTCTTATCCTCCTCTCCACCCCCCTATCCCTCTTGCCCCTCTCTCTGTGTCTGTCTCTCTCTCTGCCTCTGCCCCTTCTCTCTCTGCCCTCACTCTCTACCCCCCCCCCCCCCCTCTAGATGTGACTGCAAGTTGGGGGCTATGCGTCAGTAGATAGGGTGGTTATGAGGTCAAAGCGGGGGAAGGGGGGGAATAGTTAGTGTGTGTGATGCTGCGTGCTGCCTCCACCCCCCCCCCACAACCGCACGTTGGGGGAACAGATCCAACGGGTCTGCACTTGGTCTAGTATATTGTAAATAGCTGGGGTCCCAGCACTGAGCCTTGCGGTACCCCACTAGTCACTGCCTGCCATTCTGAAAAGGACCCGTTTACTCCTAATCTTTGCTCCCTGACTGCCAGCCAGTTCTCTATCCACATCAATACTGAACCCGCAATACCGTGTGCTTTAAGATTGTATACTAATCTCTAATGTGGGACCTTGTCGAAAGCCTTCTGAAAGGGATAAAGGATAGAAGATTGTGATATTGCACCAGACAGCAAAATGCCAAGAAATGCTGAAATAGAAAACAGGAACTACTGGAAACCCTCATCAGAACCATCAGCACCAGTGGAAGGGGAAACCATCAATGTTTGTGACACTTCATCAAAACAAGTGAAAAACACAAAATGCTGTAGGAGGTCACTGAGTCATGCAGCATCTTGGGGGGGAATGAACAAGTGACATTTTGTGACGGCACATTTCTTCAGACTGATGATCCCGAACAAAAACGGCACTTGAGAAAAAGGTTCTCATCGTGAGAGGTACGTGAGTAAATATTTAGTCAGATGTATGAACCGTGATCAAATGCTCATAAAAAATGTTGGGGGGAATTTAAAGGAGATGCGCTGACAAGATAGGAAACAATGAAGAAAATGTGGGATTCTGTGGATTTGAGTGTGGTAATCTGCAAGTTGTTATTTGTAATTCCCTGCTGTTCCATAGGCGTGCTGTCTTTTCCAGCTCCTCTGTGTATGTTGACAAAGTGAAGTGTTTGAGAACAGTTTTCGCAATGTTGGTGCCTGAGGTGTAAATGAGCTTTTACTGGTGTGCAAAACTACAATTACAATTTTACAAATGTAGCCTTAAAAACAGATTTAATATGTTTTCAGTCATTCCTCATATAATTATTTAAAATTCCTTGGAGCGCAGGAGGATGAGGGGTGATCTTACAGAGGTGTACAAAATCGTGAGAGGAATTGATTAGGTAGACGCATGGAATCTCTTGGCCAGAGTAGGGGAAACGAGAACCAGAGGATCTAGGTTTAAGGTAAAGTGGGAAAGATTTAATAGGAATCTGAGGGATACCTTCCTCACACAAAAGGTGGTGGGTTTATGGAACAATCTGTTTCAGGAGGTAGTTGAAACATAGAAACATAGAAAATAGGTGCAGGAGTAGGCCATTCGGCCCTTCGAGCCTGCACCGCCATTCGATATGATCATGGCTGATCATCCAACTCAGTATCCAATCCCTGCCTTCTCTCCATACCCCCTGATCCCTTTAGCCACAAGGGCCACATCTGACTCCCTCTTAAATATAGCCAATGAACTGGCCTCAACTACCTTCTATGGCAGAGAATTCCACAGATTCACCACTCTCTGTGTAAAAAATGATTTTCTCATCTCCGTCCTAAAAGACTGCCCTCTTATCCTTAAACTGTGACCACTAGTTCTGGACTTCCCCAACATCAGGAATAATCTTCCTGCATCTAGCCAGTCCAACCCCTTAAGAATTTTGTAAGTTTCTATAAGATCCCCCCTCAATCTTCTAAATTCTAGCGTGTACAAGCCGTGTTTATCCAGTCTTTCTTCATATGAAAGTCCTGCCATCCCAGGAATCAGTCTGGTGAACCTTCTCTGTACTCCCTCTATGGCAAGAATGTCTTTCTTCAGATTAAGAGACCAAAACTGTATGCAATACTCCAGGTGTGGTCTCACCAAGATCCTGTACAACTGCAGTAGAACCTCCCTGCTCTTATACTCAAATCCTTTTGCTATGAATGCTAACATACCATTTGCTTTCTTCACTGCCTGCTGCACCTGCATTCCTACTTTCAATGACTGATGTACCATGACACCCAAGTCTCGTTGCATCTCCCCTTTTCCTAATCGGCCACCATTCAGATAATAGTCTACTTTCCTGTTTTTGCCACCTAAGTGGATAACCTCACATTTATCCACATTATACTGCATCTGCCATGCATTTGCCCACTCACCCAACCTATCCAAGTCACCTTGCAGCCTCCTAGCATCCTCCTCACAGCTAACACTGCCCCCACCCCCAGCTTCGTGCCATCCGCAAACTTGGAGATGTTGCATTCAATTCCCTCATCCAGATCATTAATATATATTGTAAATAGCTGGGGTCCCAGCACTGAGTCTTGCGGTACCCCACTAGCCTGCCATTCTGAAAAGGACCCGTTTACTCCTACTCTTTGCTTCCTGTCTGCCAGCCAGTTCTCAATCCACATCAATACTGAACCCCCAATACCATGTGCTTTAAGTTTGTATACTAATCTCTTATGTGGGACCTTGTCGAAAGCCTTCTGAAAGTCCAGATATGACACATTCACTGGTTCTCCCTTGTCCACTCTACTAGTTACATCCTCGAAAAAATTCTATAATTTTTGAGGCACGGACTATTGCAATGTTTAAGAAACAATTAGACAGGTAGATAAGTGGTGTAGAGGGATATGGGGCAAACACAGGCAGGTGGGACTAATGTAGATGGGGCATGGTGGTCAGTGTGGACAAATTGGTCCCAAGGCCCTGTTTCCATGCTGTATGACTCTATGATTCTATATAATTCCATAATTTTCTTTAAATAACATACCAGTAAGTTAAATGCTATTTCATTTTTAAATCTCAACTAATAATAGAAAAGTTTAAATTCCCTGGTCAATTCCTCCCTTCCCACCCGAACCACCCCCTCTCCGGGCACTTTCCCTTGCATCCGCAAGAAATGCTACACTTGTCGCTTTACCTCCATTCAAGGACCCAAGCAGTCTTTCCAGGTGCGGCAGAGGTTCACCTGCACCTCCTCCAACCTCATCTATTGCATCCGCTGCTCTAGATGTCATTTCCTCTACATCGGTGTGACCAAGCGTAGGCTTGGCGATCGCTTTGCCGAACACCTCCGCTCGGTTCACAATAACCAACCTGATCTCCTGGTGGCTCAGCACTTCAACTCCCCCTTCCATTCCGAATCCGACCTTTCTGTCCTGGGCCTCCTCCATGGCCAGAGTGACGACCACTGTAAATTAGAGGAGCAGCACCTCATATTTCGCTTAGGCAGTTTGCACGCCAGTGGTATGAACATTGACCTGAAATGTTGCCTATTTCTTTCGCTCCACAGATGCTGCCTTACCTGCTGAGTTTCTCCAGCATTTTTGTCTACCTAATTATAGAAAGGTTTCTCTGTTAATGTCATATGAATGCACTGCTATTTATTTTACTCTCCATGTAAATATTCTTTTAAAGTTAACAAAACAAATGCTTGCACCTTCCTGCTCTGCAGTCTGTGAGAATTGCACAATGTGATTGATTATTTAGTATGATGATATTACTGTTGGCAGCTGCTGATGATGCTTCAGCGTTGGCGCCTGACAACAACTGTTGTCAGCATATGTGATCGGTCGATCTTTGTGGCACCTTCGCTACTAATTTCAGAAACCACCCATAAATTTTCAATGTACGAAACACCCACTATATTACATAGAGTGCCAGTCAAACATAATTTTTGAATTATTATTTGCTGCTCCACGTTTTGTACTATAAGAAAGATACTTTGTCATTGGAGAACATCCAACAATGATTCATGAGGACAATATATGAGAAGAAACATAGAGAAACATAGAGAAATATAGAAAAATAGGTGCAGGAGTAGGCCATTTGGCCCTTCGAGCCAGCACCGTCATTCAATATGATCATGGTTGATTCTTACCATAAAAGGTTGGAAAATCTTGTGCAGTAATCTGCATGGTAACTAAATAAATTCAGCTAAATATTTTTAAGAATAAGATTGGGAGTGCTGGTGCAGGATTCTGAAGGTAGAATTGTAAGTTGAGTCGGTAGTATGGAAGGCAAATGCAGAACTGGCATTCATTTTGAGAGGACTAGAATATAAAAGCAAAGATGTAATGCTGAGGCTTATTAAGTCAAAGGGGAGGCCTCAATGCAACACATACCTCAATAAAGGACCATTGAACCATTGAATAATTGAACCATTGATACTCTAGGTTCAGCAGGGTTGTAAAAACACCATTTCCATACACCAACATGGTATCTGGAAATCTCCATTCCTCCATTCCTCATTTATCTTCCTTGGACATCCTCAATTGCTGCTTCTACCCTACTATCAAAGGGAATCCAGCACAAACTGTTCTTTGTTCTATGGTCTGCTGTTGGGGAGTTAAATTTATACTCACATGCTTCTTGTGCTATGAATGATTTGCGCATGATGATAGAGTCATATAGGCCATTCGGCCAAACTTGCCCACGCCGATCAACATGCTCCATCTACACTAGTCTCACTTCTCTGTCTTTGGCCCTTATCCCTCTAAACGTATCCTATCCATGTACCTGTCTAAATGCTTCTTAAATGTTGCAATAGCACCTGCCTCAACTATCTCCTCTGGCAACTTGTTCCATTCACCTGTAAACCTTTGTGTAAAAAAGTTACCCCTCGGGTTCCTGTTATATATTTCCCCCTCATGTTAAACCTATGTTCTCTAGTTCTCGATTCCCCAACTCTGGGCAGAAGGCTCTGTGCGTTTTCCCAATTTATTGACATAAAATTCCAGATGTTGCATTCATTTTACAAGTTCACTTTCGCCAGAGATTTTCACAAATACCCTATTTTACCTTGAATCTATCTGCTATCTAAAACTGATCCTAGAACATAAATTGAGATGAATTATATTTTGCTTGTGAAGGATTTGGGGACATGGTGAGAACACTAATGAATTCTTTGTTGGTAAATTAGGCAAATAGTTTTCAGTGGCACATGGAATATAATGGAAGCCACAGGTTCAACGAAGAGCTCCTGTGGTTCCTGTGACCTGTTTTTTTTTTCCTTTTGTGGTGCAGTTTACAAAGAAGACATTCGGGCAACAATTCTTCCAGACAATATTTAGTCCACTCATAGACCAGTGAATGAAAATCCGTGGATATTCACCCCAATCATTTCTCTGGCTGAAAAAGACAATATAAATGGCATCATGTTTGACACTGGCATTGTGGGGCGAAGGGCTTGTTCCTGTGCTGCATTGTTCTATGTTCTAGACCGAAGAGTTACAAGCAAGGTGCATTCCCAGGAGGCGACTGAAAGCCAGCCTTTCAGAAATTGTTTAAACACAGAAAGTTTTTAGCATTTATTTGAAGGAATTCTGTTTGTATGCAAAATGAGAGCAGACAGCCGAGGACACGTCACGTTGCTCTCTACAGCAGAAGGATGCTTTCCAAATTATAGCGCATTCTGAAGTGGTGGATCTCCCCCCTAAATGGGTTAATGGCAGACAGTTTAGAGTCTACTCTTACAGCTTTATGCCTTGCGTAAATTGCACATCAATACAATATAATCTATGAGAAATGTAACCCAAAGCGACGGACATCTATCCCAGAGACAATGGGCCAATTGGCCTCATTTTTATTCGCCCGTTGGTTGTAATGGCAGCGCCAAGTTCCCAGGCATAAACATACTGCCTTTCAATCTAGTGCAAACCAATGCTCATATCAATGAGCTTCAGTTCAGGATCAAGATGGTTTAAGATAATAAACCATCCAACAGAGTGGTTTCTTAAAGCAATAGAGTCTTACAGCATTGAAATAGGCCCATCAGCCCAACTTGCTCAAACTGGCCAACAGGTCACATCTCCACTAGTCCCACCTGCCTGCGTTTGGCCCATATCTCTCCAAACCTTTCCTATCCATGTACCTGTCTAACTGTTTCTTAAACTATGGAATTCTCTCAGCCTCAACTCCCTCCTCTGGCAGCTTGTTCCATACATCCACCACACTTTGTGTGGAAAAAGTTACTCCTCGGATTCCTATTAAATCTTTTCCCCTTCACCTTGAACCTATGTCCTCTGATGCTCAATTCCCCTACTGGGCAAAAGACTCTGTGCATCTACCTGATCTATTCTTCTCATGATTTTGAATACCTCTATAAGATCTCCCCTCATCCTCCTACGCTCCATGGAATAGAGACCCAGATGACTCAACCTCTCTCTATAGCTCACACCCTCTAGACCTGGGACCATCCTCCTCAATCTTTTCTGAACCCTTTCAAGCTTGACAATATCTTTCCTATAACATGGTGCCCAGAACCGGAGTGGAAGATTGCAACCTTCACGTGGTCCGCCCTGTTTCGACTAATGCAATCAACTCGACTTGCACATACAGAAGATCAAATAGAACAAGTTGGCCTACAACTTTAGGCTGTGAACGCCACACAAAAGAAGAAGAAGTGCCCAGAACTGAACACAATATTCTAAATGCGGTCTCACCAATGTCTTATACAACTGCAACATGACCTCCCAACTTCTATACTCAATACTCTGACTGATGAAGGCCTTATGCCAAAAGCCTTTTTGACCACCTTATCTACCTGTCCTCTCCATTTACCTGTCTAAATGTTTCTTAAACATCGCGATAGTGCCTGCCTCAACTACCTTGACAGATTAACCCTCAATTCCAAAGTAGTGCTTGGAGAAGATTTCGTTTAAAAGCTCACGCAGCAGCAGCAGCTGTGGAGGGAAAGGACAGGCCACGTTTAGGGACGGACGGGACCTTCTTCAGATTGATTCATGCAATGAATTGGGCCGAGCTGAAACCTTTTCCTTTTCTCTTTGGGCCGTTTACTTCTTGTGGATTCTCATGCTACGAGAAAGCGTTTGAGAGCTCATGCAGAATAGGATGATTTCAGAGTAAATGTGCAATATATGAATCAGCCAAGCCTGGACGAGGAACGGCCGGTTCTAACCTCGCTCTAAAGACCGGAGAACATGTCTTAGAGTGGGTAAAGTGGAGATCGGGGATAAGCGCAAGTTACTGGCTGTACATCCGGCCCAAAGAGATGCACTCAAAAGATTAAAGTAGAATGTATTACTATTGATCTGCATGGGAGAATATGGTCTTTCAGATCCTCCCGATAATACCGAAACTTCCAATTATACAATGATTTGCAAATATCATTAATAAACAGAAATAATCATAAAACCATTAATACATATAGATATATATTTTTAATTTCCTCCGGAGTTCATCGCTAAGGTGGGCGTTCATTCTTTTTTTCCTTCAATGGAAAAAACGTTCACTCATATCGTGAGCTGGAGTTGAAACATCACCACAATACACCTCAAAGAGCGACGAAAAGTACCGCGGCGAGGACTGGAAAGCAAATACAATGAAACACGCGATGGGATGAGTGAAGCGTATGGAATTCATAAAACCTTACACAAAGAGAGCAGCTAACGCCTTGTATTATACACAAAATAAAGTGGACGCAAGGAGAATAGAGCATAAGTTAAGGAAAGACGGGGGCAACAACAGAGCAGGTGATGTTAATGGAAGAGAGAAGAATCACCCTCAGCTGAATTCCCCCTGCAAAGGACCAACGAGGTTTTCTGCTTCGCCCGGTTTACACTACAGGCGCAAGGAAGTTATCGAGCAAGGAGGCAGACAAAAGTTCGAATCCCCAAAATCTCTTCTGGGTCCGACCTTACAACCTGTGCTTTCGCCCCAGCTGTCCAAATGAGCGTTAACTAGGTACACGTTGATCTGATCTTAGCTCAATTTGCCATTCAATCTGTTGGCACCTCAGTCTATCAATGAGGGGGTGACAGGCGGAGATGGGTGTGTACTGCTGTATTTAACAAAGGCCATTGAAGCAAAAACACACAGAACACGTCTTGTTTTTTTCCACTGTGTTCTCCCACCAAGTGGAAAATCTTGACAAGTTTGGTCAAATGTAAAAAAAAATAAAACATTCGGATTCCCTGATGAAAACATCAAGTCATCACATCCGGTGTTGGGAGACACAACGCACAACAAATCGTTCCAAAATAGTGATGGATGATAGCGTAACCCTTGATTTATACCACACCAGCACATCACGCGTGCGGTCGTCAGCCGCTTTAATTTTGTCGGCTCCTCGCTATTTCGTCACAGTTTCTTATAAATTCCGCTCACAGCTGAAGAGAGACGGAGATCATTTTTTTGTAAGTGAAGAAAGGAGAACCGCTCCGGGACAGCAATTTTCCAGTCTAGGGAGAAAGAGGTGGAAGGGAGGGAGGGATTGGGTGAGCAACGACAAGGAGATGGGGTCTGAGCTTATTTTAATGAAACATCGTTTGCTCTTTACTCTGATAGTTTTCAGCATTGCAAGTTCCAAGGTCCACTATGGACTCGCTGCTCCTGTTCAAAATCAAGGCAGTTTGTCCAAGATGTTTCCCAGAGGCAGCCACTGGGCGGTGGGTGAGTATTCATTTCTAACGTTGCTTGTCACAATCATGCACCCGCTTCGGACATCGACTCGACCTGTCAAGAGCACAGATTGGGCATGTCAGTGGCTAACTTACGCCGTGCCGTTTGCAATTTTGCCTATTGTTTTTCTTTTTGCTTTGAACCTGTAAGTTTCAGGTGACAGATCGCAGTCTATAATGTGATGGCTCTTCAGATGTCGAAATGTTACTGAAAGGCTTTTCTTGCTTTTAATTTAGACAAGCTCTTCGGCTCACTTGTTCAGTCCGCGCTCCTGTGTTTGTGCGCTCCCTCTAACCTGGCGCGCCACAAAGTGCCGGACTGTGTATATAGCCGGAGTAACTCAGCAGGTCAGGCAGCATCTGTGCAGGGAAATGGGCAGATGCCGTTTCGGGTCAACCCGAAATATCGCCTTCCTGACCCGCTGAGTTACTCCAACACTTTGTGTTTTGCTCAAGATTCCAGCATTCCTTGTATCACGACGTCTTTAGAGATAGGTTCGACGCCCAATTAGTTAGTTTGCAAAGCAAAGACCATGTATGTATTTGCCGACTGACTCGCTTGCTCAGAACTTTTCGTCTACTGGGAAGCTACCTGAACATGTTTGCATATGTTATTAATAAACAAACAAACGATGAATGGGAATAATCAAACTCATTCACGTTGTTAACAGAAGCTTTAATGGAACCGTAAATCAACCTGAACATTTTACCCTTTTTTTATGAAAGTATTTAACAGTTCGACAGTCGACAAACCTGTTACATGGCGTTGATCTCAATTATCTTCCCGCAACTTCTTCTCGTTCCTTATCAATCTAAATGTGTTGTTCTCCCCTTATGGTCAAAGAGCACACCAACAATCAGTCTGAAGAAGGGTCTCGACCCGACACGTCGCCTACTCCTTTTCTCCACAGATGCTGCCTCACCCGCTGAGTTTCTCCAGCATTTTTTGTCCACTTTCGATTATTGCAACATCCGCAGTTCCTTCTTAAACATCAACAATAAAGGATGCTTTTCAGCATAAAATGCGAACCGTGGCTTCCTTTAGGCAAGCCTCTCCCATTGTCTCTATCCTACCCCCACCCCCACCACTCTGGAACTCCGTATCTCAGTTGCAAAGTCCTCTGAAGCCGTCGTTCCTCCGTGTCAAAGTTATGCCATGCCGTAGTAATTTGGATGCAAGAGGAGCAGACAGCTCCATGCCTATCTAGAGCATCTTGACCTCGGTTAAACGCACAGACACCGCTAATGCAGTAATCGGCGTGAGACATACTCGCGTAGTCTCCCAGCTAATTATCTGTGGCAGTTGATTTAAAACCCGTTATTTGCTGCATCCGTGCTAAGTTCTCGAAAAGGCTGAGGGCAGAATAGTTTAGGACCACTTTATTGAACATGCGATTTAATAATGTTACGCTCCACTGACACATGGTGTGTTGTGCATCGTCACAAGTGACATCTGGATGACCCAGTTGTGGTCGCCTTGCGCCACCTCTTGTTAATGTTTGTAATAACGGACCGAGTATTTCGCCACAGTCACGGGGTGGAGGCTCGGTCAAAGCCGCTGAACGGACTGTAGTCACAGTGGGTCTGCGGTCTCCACGTTTCAGGAGCGCAGTTCCTGAACCAATTTCTTTCCCTTCCCGCACACAAGCCAGTGTGTGGGTTCTGAGAGTGACATTGCCGGTTCTCTCAGTGCAAACTGGATTAAGACGGAGTGAAATTCTTTGCCGGTTCCATGCCGGTTTCCTACGCATTTGCCACAGTTGCTCTTGTTTTATTTATATCCGCAACTATTAATTTCAAAACTATTCATTTGATCATTTTTCTTGCTACCATATTCCCCAACATTACAACTATTTCGAGAAATGTTCAATATATGCGAAATACTCTTGATGATATGAACGCTATTTTATAAAAACATGTTTAAATAAACCAGCTATGGGGAGAGGGGGAGTCTATTACAGGTTTACACAGACGCTCAAATCAGATGTGAAAAGATGTTAATCTGCAAATTAGTGCCATTGGCATCTCTTCAAAAACTTGTTTATGTGACAAAAAATTGCAATTTTCATCTGGGCTACCTTGATTTAAATCTTTTTATTTGAATTTCACAGCAATTTGCATACATACAATGATAACAGACAGTGACAGTCAAGGCATAATTGTACAACAGTATGTAGGCGACCCTCAAAGCCCTTACCCTTACCCACCTTCAACCCACCCGAATCAGGTCGGAACCAAACGGGGACAAACAACACTCACATACATACACATCCACACAAATATGGTAAGATAAACGAAACAAAAAGTACTAACTTTTTTTTTTAAAGCAAAAAAAAGGGGGGGTCACTAATAACAGTAAAGAAGTACGTAATTAAATAAATAAGTGTGGGGAGGGGGTTAAGGGGAGAGCAGCTGCAGTAGAGCAGAACAATGGTGGAGAGCACTCAGTCTTCTTCCGAGTCCCGGGACAAGTTGAGAGAGTTAACAAGATCCAAGAAAGGGTTCCATGTATCTAGGAATGTCTTGGTAGAGCCTTTGAGAGAGAACCTAAGTTTTTCAAGCTTTAAATTGTAAAGCACCTCCTTAATCCAGTGGGCGTGTGTCGGGGGACAGGTGAGCCTCCAGTTAAGCAAGATCAGTCTCCGGGCTAACAAGGTTGCAAAAGCTAGAACTGCAACAGAGAGGTTGGTGTTGGGAGGGGTACCGAAAATGGCTGACAGCGGGTTTGGAGGAATAGTCTGGCCGTAGGCTCTGCTTATCAAGTCGAAAGCACTCCTCCAAAAGGCTGCTAGCTTAGGGCAAGACCAAAACATATGGCTATGGTTGGCAGGAGATTGATTACATCTTGGGGGAGTGTTTGCTACTGCTGTCGGGGAGGATTTAAACTAATGTGGCAGGGGGATGGGTACAAGAGCAGAGGGGCAGGGGGGTGTAAAATGAAGGTAGAAGCAATAGGTAGCAAGGTGAAAAGGAAAAGTGGCAGGCAGACAAAACCAGGGCAAAAATCAAAAAGGGCCACTTTTCAACATAATTGTATAAGGGGTAAGAGCGTTGTAAAAACAAGCCTGAAGGCTTTGTGTCTCAATGCAAGGAGTATTCGTAATAAGGTGGATGAGTTGAACGTGCAGATAGCCATTAATGATTATGATATAGTTGGGATCACGGAGACATGGCTCCAGGGTGACCAAGGCTGGGAGCTGAACATCCCGGGATATTCAATATTCAGGAGGGATAGAGAGAAAGGAAAAGGAGGTGGGGTAGTGTTGCTGGTTAGAGAGGAGATTAACGCAATGGAAAGGAAGGACATTAGTTTGGAGGATGTGGAATCGGTATGGGTAGAGCTGCGAAACAATAAGGGGCAGAAAACGCTGGTGGGTGTTGTGTACAGGCCACCTAACAGTAGTAGTGAAGTTGGGGATGGCATCAAACAGGAAATTAGAAATGCTTGCGACAAAGGCAAAGTAGTTATAATGGGTGACTTCAATCTACATATAGATTGGGTGAATCAAACTGGCAGGGGTGCTGAGGAAGAGGATTTCTTGGAATGTATACGGGATAGTTATCTAAACCAACATGTAGAGGAACCAACGAGAGAGCTGGCTATTTTAGACTGGGTATTGAGTAATGAGGAAGGGTTAGTTAGTAGTCTTGTTGTGCGTGGCCCCTTGGGCAAGAGTGACCATAATATGGTTGAGTTCTTCATTAGGATGGAGAGTGACATTGTTAATTCAGAAACAATGGTTTTGAACTTAAAGAAAGGTAACTTTGAGGGTATGAGACGTGAATTGGCCAAGATTGACTGGCAATTAATTCTAAAAGGGTTGACGGTGGATATGCAATGGAAGGCATTTAAAGACTGCATGGATGAACTACAAAAATTGTTCATCCCAGTTTGGCAAAAGAATAAATCAGGGAAGGTAGTGCATCCATGGATAACAAGGGAAATCAGGGATAGTATCAAAGCAAAGGATGATGCGTACAAACTAGCCAGAAAAAGCAGCATACCGGAGGACTGGGAGAAATTCAGAGACCAGCAGAGGAGGACGAAGGGCTTAATTAGAAAAGGAAAAATGGATTATGAAAGAAAACTGGCAGTGAACATAAAATCTGACTGCAAAAGTTTTTATAGATATGTGAAAAGAAAGAGATTAGTTAAAACAAATGTAGGTCCCTTGAAGTCAGAAACAGGTGAGTTGATCATGGGGAACCAGGATATGGCGGACCAATTGAATAACTACTTTGGTTCCGTCTTCACTAAGGAAGACATAAATGATCTGCCGGAAATAGCAGGGGCCCGCGGGTCAAAGGAGGTGGAGGAATTGAGTGAAATACAGGTTAGTCGGGAAGTGGTGTTGGGTAAATTGAATGGATTAAAGGCCGATAAATCCCCAGGGCCAGATAGGCTGCATCCCAGAGTACTTAAGGAAGTAGCTCCAGAAATAGTGGATGCATTAGTAATAATCTTTCAAAACTCCTTAGATTCTGGAGTAGTTCCAGAGGATTGGCGGGTAGCAAACGTAACCCCACTTTTTAAGAAGGGAGGGAGAGAGAAAACGGGGAATTACAGACCAGTTAGCCTAACATCGGTAGTGGGGAAACTGCTAGAGTCAGTTATTAAAGATGGGATAGCAGCACATTTAGAAAGTGGTGAAATCATTGGACAAAGTCAGCATGGATTTACGAAAGGTAAATCATGTCTGACGAATCTTATAGAATTTTTCGAGGATGTAACTAGTAGCGTGGATAGGGGAGAACCAGTGGATGTGGTGTATCTGGACTTCCAGAAGGCTTTCGACAAGGTCCCACATAAGAGATTAGTATACAAACTTAAAGCACATGGCATTGGGGGTTCAGTATTGATGTGGATAGAGAACTGGCTGGCAAACAGGAAGCAAAGAGTAGGAGTAAACGGGTCCTTTTCACAATGGCAGGCAGTGACTAGTGGGGTACCGCAAGGCTCAGTACTGGGACCCCCAGCTATTTACCATATATATTAATGATCCGGATGAGGGAATTGAAGGCAATATCTCCAAGTTTGCGGATGACACTAAGCTGGGGGGCAGTGTTAGGTGTGAGGAGGATGCTAGGAGACTGCAAGGTGACTTGGATAGGCTGGGTGAGTGGGCAAATGTTTGGCAGATGCAGTTTAATGTGGATAAATGTGAGGTTATCCATTTTGGTGGCAAAAACGGGAAAGCAGATTATTATCTAAACGGTGGCCGATTGGGAAAGGGGAGATGCAGCGAGACCTGGGTGTCATGGTACACCAGTCATTGAAGGTAGGCATGCAGGTGCAGCAGGCAGTAAAGAAAGCGAATGGCATGTTGGCTTTCATAGCAAGAGGATTTGAGTATAGGAGCAGGGAGGTTCTACTGCAGTTGTATAGGGTCTTGGTGAGACCACACCTGGAGTATTGCGTGCAGTTTTGGTCTCCAAATCTGAGGAAGGACATTATTGCCATAGAGGGAGTGCAGAGAAGGTTCACCAGACTGATTCCTGGGATGTCAGGACTGTCTTATGAAGAAAGACTGGATAGACTTGGTTTATACTCTCTAGAGTTTAGGAGATTGAGAGGGGATCTTATAGAAACTTACAAAATTCTTAAGGGGTTGGACAGGCTAGATGCAGGAAGATTGTTTCCGATGTTGGGGAAGTCCAGGACAAGGGGTCACAGCTTAAGGATAAGGGGGAAATCCTTTAAAACCGAGATGAGGAGAACTTTTTTCACACAGAGAGTGGTGAATCTCTGGAACTCTCTGCCACAGAGGGTAGTTGAGGCCAGTTCATTGGCTATATTTAAGAGGGAGTTAGATGTGGCCCTTGTGGCCAAGGGGATCAGAAGGTATGGAGAAAAGGCAGGTACGGGATACTGAGTTGGATGATCAGCCATGATCATATTAAATGGCGGTGCAGGCTCGAAGGGCCGAATGGCCTACTCCTGCACCTAATTTCTATGTTTCTATGTTTCTATGTTGCAGGTGTCCCTAACAGCGGGGTAAATTCTAGATAATCTTGCATTTGTGTAGTGGACTTTGTGAAGGACTTTGCATTGGATTAGGCCATGACGGGCACATATGGGGGAAGAATGGATCAAATCCGAGGCACAGTCCCATTGCTGGTCTGTTAGTTTCATATTCAGCTCGCCCTCCCACGCAGCTTTTAATGAGGTATGAGGTTTCAATATAACCGATCCTAACAAGTTATACAAAACAGAGATGCATTTCTTCCGGTTGGGATCTAGAGCTAAGATGGTATCGGTCAGGGTTTCAGGGGGGTGATTTGGGAAATGGGGGAATGTCTTCTTCACAAAATCCCTAATCTGGAAAAAATGAAAAAGGTGGGAGTTTGGGAGGCTATAGTTGGACGAGACCTCCGCAAAAGACGAAAAGATGCCATCCTTGTATAGGTTTTTGATACTACTGATACCGTTGCTATGCCAGGTTTTGAATGCGTGGTCTGTACTTGAAGGTTTAAAGATGTGGTTTTTAAGCAGTGGGGTCAAGATGGAAGGGCCTTGTAAACCAAAGTTTTTCCTAAGTTGACTCCATATCTTGAGCGAGAGGGACGCAATTGGGCCTGCACCCGCAGATGTTATAGAAAGGGGGAGTTGGGAGCATAGGACAGACCGCAACGGGAGATGTGAACTCGCCTTTTCCATGTGTACCCAGGTTGGTAGGTGGTCGCAATCATCATTCATCCAATACAGGAGTTTTTGCAAGTTAGCTGCCCAGTAGTATCGCCTAAAGTCAGGAAGTGCCAAACCGCCGTCACTCTTAGGAGACTGCAGTATTGCCTTTCGGATTCTAGCCGGTTTGCTACCCCATAAAAATTTAGATATTGTCCTTTCTAATTTATTTAAAAAAAAGATTTAGTGATAAGTATAGGGACGTGCTGGAAAAGATACAGGAATTTGGGTAGGACGACCATCATGAGCAGATTTATCCGGCCCACGAGGGATAGCGGTAAAACTGACCAGCGGTCAAAATCTCTTTCAGCTTTCTCAACCAGAGGCAGAAAGTTTGTGCGGAACATATCAGATAAGGGTGTTGTGATAAAGACGCCGAGGTAACAAAACCCGTCCTCTGCCCATTTGAATGAGGTTAAAGAGCGAGGGAGCTGCTTAGCCAATGAGTTAATCGGTAATAGCTCACTCTTTTGGTAGTTAAGTTTATAACCAGAATACGCGCTAAACCATTCTAAAATATTCGTAATCACAGGGAGAGAGCTGACTGGGTTCGAGATGTACAGGAGCAGGTCATCCGCATACAATGAGACTTTATGAGTTGTGTCGAACCGTGTAATACCTTTAAAGCCCTTCTCTGAGCGTAACCAGACCGCCAAGGGTTCTATCGCGACAGCAAACAGAAGTGGTGATAACGGACAACCCTGTCTGGTACCTCCCTGAAGGGGAAAGTGGGGCGACAGTGTGCCGTTTGTTTGTACTGAGGCAACCGGGGACGAGTATAATAGACTGACCCAAAGAATAAAACTGTTACCGAGGCCAAACCCGTCCATCACCTCATATAAGTACCTCCACTCGACCCTGTCAAAAGCTTTTTCGGCGTCGAGGGAGACCACTATATCTGGGGTCTCACTACTCGGTGAATGGATGATGTTAAGGAGACGCCTAGTATTGTGGGAAGGTTGTCGGCCTGGTATGAACCCTGTTTGGTCTAACGAGATAATAGAGGGCATCACTCGTTGAAGACGGAGCGCAAGGGCTTTAGAGAGGATTTTGAGGTCCACATTCAGGAGTGAATTAGGTCTATAGCTACTACAAAGCAGGGGATCTTTCTCCTTTTTAAGAATTAGGGAGATAGTAGCCCACGACAAGATGGGCGGTAGGCGACGATGTAAAAATGCCTTATTGTACATATCTCTCAGGACTGGTGTGAGGAGAGCAGAGAAAGCTTTGTAATATTCTACAGTGAAGCCGTCAGGGCCGGGTGACTTTCCGCTTTGACTGCGCTACCTTTACATGACTGCATAGTAAAGTACTTTATTTTTAAGCATTTGACGGCAACAAGCGACGTTCAACTCGTTGGAATTCAGAAGGATGAGGGGGACCTCATTGAAACTTACTGAATAGCGAAAGGCTTAGAAACATAGAAAGTGGGTGCAGTGGGCCATTTGGCCCTTCATAGAAACATAGAAACATAGAAACATAGAAATTAGGTGCAGGAGTAGGCCATTCAGCCCTTCGAGCCTGCACCGCCATTCAATATGATCATGGCTGATCATCCAACTCAATATCCCGTACCTGCCTTCTCTCCATACCCTCTGATCCCCTTAGCCATAAGGGCCACATCTAACTCCCTCTTAAATATAGCCAATAAACTGTGGCCTCGACTACCCTCTGTGGCAGAGAGTTCCAGAGATTCACCACTCTCTGTGTAAAAAAAGTTCTTCTCATCTCGGTTTTAAAGGATTTCCCCCTTATCCTTAAGCTGTGACCCCTTCTCCTGGACTTCCCCAACATCGGGAGCAATCTTCCTGCATCTAGCCTGTCCAACCCCATAAGAATTTTGTAAGTTTCTATACCAAGAACCAAGTCTATCCAGTCTTTCTTCATAAGACAGTCCTGACATCCCAGGAATCAGTCTGGTGAACCTTCTCTGCACTCCCTCTATGGCAATAATGTCCTTCCTCAGATTTGGAGACCAAAACTGTACGCAATACTCCAGGTGTGGTCTCACCAAGACCCTGTACAACTGCAGTAGAACCTCCCTGATCCTATACTCAAATCCTTTTGCTATGAAAGCTAACATACCATTCGCTTTCTTCACTGCCTGCTGCACCTTCGAGCCAGCACCGTCATGCAAAATGATCATGGCTGATCATCCAGAAACTGTACCCTGTTCTTGCTTTCCCACATATCCTTTGATTACGTTGGCCCTAATATCTTGGGTAGAGTGGATGTGGAGTGGATGTTTTCACTAGTGGGAGAGTCTAGGACCAGAGGTCATAGCCTCAGAATTACAGGACGTTCCTTTTGGAAGGAAATGAATTTCTTTAGTCTGTGAATCTGTGGGATTCATTGCAGAAGGCTTGGGAGGCCAAGTCAATGGACATTTTTAAGGCAGAGATAGATAGATTCTTGATCAGTACGGGTGTCTGGGGTTATGGGGGGGAAGGCAGGAGAGTGGAGTAAAGAGGGAAGAATAGATCAGCCATGATTGAATGGCAGGGTAGACTTGATGGGCCGAAAGGCCTAATTCTGCTCCTATCACTTATAAACATACACGATATTATTACATCTAGGCTGGATTACTGTAACGCACTCTACTCTGGAGTCGCACAAGCTTCATTGGCTCGTCTCCAGCTGGTTCAAAATGCTGCCGCTCGCCTCTTAACCGGAACTCGAAAGAGGGAGCACATTACGCCAATTTTGGCCTCCCTTCACTGGCTCCCAGTGCACTTTCGAGTTCATTTTAAAATTCTTTTATTTGTTTTTAAATCGTTGAATGGGCTCGCCCCGCCTTACCTCTCTGAGCTGCTCCACCCATACACTCCTGCCCGGTGCCTCAGGTCAGCTGATCAGCTGCTCCTTGAGGTACCAAGGTCTAAGTGGAAGCTCAGAGGGGATAGAGCCTTTTCTGTTGCTGCTCCGGCACTCTGGAACACCTTGTCCGTTGCACATCAGACAGGCCCCCTCACTGTCCATCTTCAAATCCACCCTAAAAACTCATTTTTATTCTCTGGCTTTCGACACTGGCTGAGACATTGCTCCTGTTTTTAGTGCTTTTAATGTATTTTAATTATTACTGTTTTATAGTCCTTTGTTTTACGGTTTTTAATGGTTTGTAATAACTTCTTAGCATGAGTTCTCATGTACAGCACTTTGTGGCAACTGCAGTTGCTTTATAAATAAAGTAATTATTATTATTATCGTGAGTCTCAAGAAGGGTCCCAACCAAAAACGTTGCCTGTGCATTATTTCCTCAGAGGCTGCCAGCCTGCTGAGTTCCTCACGCACTTCGTCTTTTACATAAGATTGTGCATGTGAAAGATAGCAATGAAATTTTGAATTGACAGTGGAATTCCAATTTACTTTAATATCAATATCATAAAATATACTCACAGCTCACCGCAGTTCCATCCTGCATATTTTGTCCAGCATTTTGTGTCTATCTTCATTGCAAAGGTCTGTTGCCAAATAATCTGGTCTTGGTATTGATACTGCTTTATTATTGTCATGAGTGTCATAGGGTAATATAGTGTGGAAACAAGTCTTTTGTCCCAATTTGCCCACACCGGCCAACATGTCCCAGCTACACTAGTCCCACCTGCCTGCGTTTGGTCCATATCCCTCCAAACCTGACCTAACTGTACCTGTGCCTGTCTAACTGCTTCTTAAACATTGGGATAGCTCCCCCTAAAAACCCCTTAGATGGTGGGGAGGTCAGTACCTGTGCTACTCTGGATCTACCTCAACTACCTCCTCTGGCAGCTTGTTCTATGCACCAACCACACATTGTGTGAAAAAGTTACCCCCTCAGATTCCTATTAAATCTTTTCCCCTTCACCTTAAACCTATCTCCTCTGGTTCTTGATTCATCTACTCTGGGCAAGAGACTCTGTGCATCTACACGATCTATTCCTCTCATGATTTTATACATCTCTATAAGACCTCCCCTCATCCTCCTGCACTCCAGGGAATAGGGACCCAGCCTACTCAACCTCTCTTTATAGCTTAGACCTTCTAGTCCTGGCAACACCCTCATAAATCTCTGTACCCTTTCCAGCTTGACAACATCTTTCCTATAACATAGTGCCCAGATCTGAAAACAATACTGAGATATATTGAAAATGTGCTGAGATATATTGAAAATCTTCATTTTACATGCTATCCCGGTAAACCATACCGTACAGGAATACAACAAGTAATGCAAAGAGAAAGCAAACAGAGTTCACAATATAGCGTTGCAGCTACAGTGGGCGTGCAACCAAAAGAAAGATCAAGGACCACAATGAGGTAATTCAAATTCAGAAATAGACACAAATTGCTGGAGTAACTCAGCGGGACAGGCAGCATCTCTGGAGAGAAGGAATGGGTAACGTTTTGGGTCGAGACCCTTCTTCAGACTCATATACATAGTTTTAATTCAGTTTAATTTATTGACACATACCGAGGTGCATGTGTCAATAAAGTTTTCTGTTGCGCGCTATCCAGTCAGTGGAAAGATTGCACAAAGGACAAAGGACATTTATTGTCACATACACCAATTGTTGCAGTGAAATTTGAGTTACCATGCAACACATAATTAAGATAAACACAACACTTTAGAGTTTAACATAAAATATAAAAAACATCCAGTGGAATCTACATTTCCCACTGTGAGGGAAGGCACCAAAGTTCAGTCCTCTTCCTCTGTTCACCCATGGTCGGGGCCTATTGGTCGCCGCAACGGCGGCCTGATGTTTCAGGCCCTCCAACGGAAGAACACTCTCAGCGGCCCGGGGCCTCTAAATTGGCCACTTCCTTCCTCACGGCCTCCGAAGTCGACAGGCCGAGCTGGGCGGAGATTCAGCGCTGGCAAACTCGGCGAGAGATCCCAGGCTCCGCGATGTCAAAGTCAGCGCCGTCAGCGGCTGAAAAGTCAGCGCCACCAGCAGCGGGATGCTCCTGCTGCCCGTGGCTGGAAGCTCTACAGAACACAGCTCCATGGTGTTCAAAGCCGGCAGTCCCAGCACTCCGGAGCTCCAACACGGCAATTCCCGGTAAGGCATCGCTCATTCCGTGATGGAATCCAGTGCTGCGCCACTGCTGAAGCTGAAGCTCTGGCCGGTCTCCGGCAGGAAAGGCCACGCCAATCCCGATGGTTGGCCACGAGGAGGGGGCGAAGATGCGGCTGGGAGAATAGTCGCATCCTCGACCAGGAAGTGACTAAGAAAAACAGTTTCCCCCCACATAAAAAAGAATAATAGACCTCCAAAAACAAACTTAAAAAGAATAAAAGGCCAGACAGCTGCAGGCGAGGCAGCCACACTCGATGGCACCACTACTCGCAATCTGGCTGTCTACAGTGTACAGATACGGGATAAATTACAGGATACAGGAATAACATTTAGTGCAAGGTAAAGTCCAGTAAAATCTGTTTATAGATAGTCCAAAGGTCTCCATTGTATATGGCAGGTCAGAATCGTTCTCAAATAGGTGATAGGCTGGTTCAGTTGCCTGA
This sequence comes from Leucoraja erinaceus, assembly GCF_028641065.1. NCBI lineage: Eukaryota > Metazoa > Chordata > Chondrichthyes > Rajiformes > Rajidae > Leucoraja > Leucoraja erinaceus. Next base: position 25,444,915 of record NC_073377.1, read on the forward strand.
CAACAGCTTGGAAGAAACTGTCTGTGAATCTGGAGGTATGAGTTTTCACACTTCTTGTACTTCTTGCCTTATGGGAGTGAGAAGAAGGTGTGAGAAGTCCTTCAATATGCTGGTGGTCTTGCTGAGGCAGCATGATATGTAGATGGAGTCAATGTTAGGGAGGCTGGTTTGCGTGATGGTCTGGGCTATGTCCACAACTCTCTGTAATTTCTTGCAGTCTTGGATGGAGCTGTTCCCAAACCATACTGTGATGTATCCCAATAAAATACTTTCTATGCTGCATCTGTAAAAGTTGACGAGATTGTTGGGGATATGCCAAACTTCCTAAACCTTCCAAAGAAATAGAGGTGTTGGAGTGCTGTATTGGCCATTGCTTCGATATGGCTTGTCCAGGACAAGTTCCTGGTGATATTCACTCCTTGGAACTTGGAGCTTCCTGAAGTTGATTGCAATCTCTTTGGCTTGCTGACATTGAGGGAAAGGCTGTTGTCTTGTCACCAGATTACGAGGTTCTCAATCTCCTTCCTGTACTCCGTCTCACAATTATTTGATTTCTGGCCCACTTACAGTGGTGCCGTCTGCAAATTTGTAAATCGAGTTGGGTTTGCATTTGGCTGCACAGTTGTGGGTGTATAATGAGTAAAATAGGGGGCTGAGAATGCATCCTTGCAGGGCACCAGTGTTGAGGATTATGGTAGAGGGTGATTTGTCACCCATCCTCACTGATTGTGGTCTGTTGGTCAGGAAGTTGAGGACTCAGTTGCAGAGGTGAGCGCTGACTCCAAATTCCACGAGTTTAGGGATGGGTTTGGATAGGTTAATGGTATTGAAAGTAATGAATGGAAAGTCTATGAATAGAAGTCTAACATGGGTGTCTCTCTTAACCAAGTGTTCCAGTGATGAGTGTAGGGAAGGGAGATGGCATCAGCAATGGACCTATTTTGGCAGTAGTTTTAGTATATTTTAATTTAAAGATACAGTGCTGAAACAGGTCCTTCAGCCCACCGAGTCTGTGCCGACCAGTGATCACCCCCACACTAGCTCTATCTGACACAATAGGGACAATTTAATTTTTTTACCAAAGCCAAATTAACCAACAAACCTGCACATCTTTGGAGTGTGGGGGAAACCAGAGCACTTGCGAAAAACTGTGCGGTCATGTGGGGAACGTACAAACACCTTACATCCAGCACCTATAGTCTGAATCGAATCCAGGTCGCTAGCACTGTAAGGCAGCAACTCTACTGCTGTGCCACCAAGTCACCCGAATGTGATTGAAATCATTGTAACATTCGTAAAATCATGCCTTTCATGCTAGTAGAGTAAATTTTCTTTTTTTTTTTTAAAGGGCATTTGATGGGGAAAAAGAGTGTGGACGATACGCTTTATGGCTACACCAACAGTGAGAACGTGATATATCCTATTCTGTCAGGAATTGCTAAGCAGCCAGAAGACAACGTGCCGTGGGCTGAGGCAGCCAAGAATTTCCTAAATTTGTGGGAGGAAACCTCATCTACAAATGTTCGGAAATCAAGGGAAGACATTCCCATATTTAACAAGCAACCTTTGCAAACAAATGACTACAACCTCAAAGAGGCAAGTGATTTTAAACAAACAAAAAAGTATACTTTCAGCTCTTCCAATGTATTTATCAGTAAAGGGACTGCATGACTTAAATAAATATCTGATTGTCTCACTTTCAAGTTTACAAAGCAGAAAGTTGTGTTATAGTAGAATTGAGGAATTGTAGAGTGCATTTCTGAATTAGGGTTTGCAAAATCATTGTATTATAGCTGTTAATAAAATAGTAATTTCTTTCTTTATTTTTAAAAAGTTATGTCAACTATGTTTTTTAGTTATCCAATCTAAATCTCCTTGCACAAAGTGTAAATCACCAAAAATCACCAATCCTCTTTGACACCTATTGCCAATTTATATGTAGCTTAATGTGTCCTCAAGAACAGTTAAAATATGCCTTGCTTCCATTCTATTTCTTCTTTCCATGACAGCTCTATTATTTGTATCAGCGCATAGGCATGTTTTGCCTTCTCTAAATATAATAATAATAATAATAATAATACATTTTATTTATGGGCGCCTTTCAAGAGTCTCAAGGACACCTTACAAAATTTTGTAAGAGGAAAAACATGTAAGTGGAATGAAATAAATAGTAGAGACATGACTAGTACACAAAGTAAAGACAGAATACAATTCAAAACACAATGTGAGGCAATTAATGCACAGATGAAAAGGGAGGGGGACGTGGGGCTAAGGATAGGCAGAGGTGAAGAGATGGGTCTTGAGGCGGGACTGGAAGATGGTGAGGGACACGGAATTGCGGATCAGTTGGGGGAGGGAGTTCCAGAGCCTGGGAGCTGCCCTGGAGAAGGCTCTGTCCCCAAAACTGCAGAGGTTGGACTTGTGGATGTATAGCAGACCGGCTGATGTGGATCTGAGGGACCGTGAGGGTTGGTAGGGGGAGAGGAGGTCAGTGAGATATGGGGGGGCCAGATGGTGGAGGGCTTTGTAGGTGAGGATCAGGATTTTGTAGGTGATCCGATGGGAGATGGGAAGCCAGTGAAGTTGTTTGAGGACTGGAGTGATGTGATGCCAGGATTTGGTGTGGGTGATGAGTCGGGTGGCTGTGTTCTGGACCAGTTGGAGTCGGTTGATGTAGGTGGAGCTGATGCCAAGGAGAAGTGAGTTGCAATAGTCCAGTCGGGAGGAGATGAAGACATGGATGAATCTTTCAGCAGCGGGAGGTGTGAGAGAGGGTCTGAGTTTGGCGATGTTGCGGAGATGAAAGAAGGAGGTTTTAATGACATGGCGGATGTGAGGCTCAAAGGAGAGGGTGGAATCAAAGATCACGAAAAGGTTGCGGGCCTGGGGAGATGGGGAGACAGTGGTGCCGTCGATGGTGAGAGTGGGGTTATTGATTTTGCTGAGTGTGGCTTTGGAGCCTATGAGGAAATCTGTCTTATCGCTGTTGAGTTTGAGGAAGTTATGTTGCATCCAGGTTTTTATAGCTGACAAAGAGGAGTTGATATGGGACATGGTGGGGGGGGGGGGGGGGGGGGTGTGGGGGGATTTGGTGCTGAGGTAGATCTGGGTGTCGTCAGCGTAACAGTGGAAGTCCAGGTTGAAGTGGCGGAGTATCTGACTAAGGGTGAGGATGTAGATGATGAAGAGGAGGGGGCCGAGTACGGAGCCTTGGGGAACGCCTTGAGTGACTGTGGCTGTAGCAGAGGTGTGGTTGTGGAGAGAGATGAAGTGGGATCTGTTGGAAAGGTAGGAACGGAGCCAGCTGAGTGCAGAACCTTCAATGCCGAGGTCTTTGAGTCTGGTGAGCAGGATGTTATGGTTCACTGTATCGAAGGCTGCGCTCAGGTCGAGGAGGATGAGGATGTTGAGGGAAACAGTCAGCATAGGTGAGGAGGTCGTTGAGGACTTTGAGGAGAGCTGTTTCTGTGCTATGGAGGGGGCGAAAGCCAGATTGGAGGGGTTCAAGTAGGTTATACGCAAGGAGGTGGGAATGAAGTTGCGACGCAACGATACGCTCCAGGGTTTTTGAATGAAAGGGGAGGTTTGAGATTGGGCAATAGTTAATGAGAGAGGAGGGATCAAGACCAGGTTTCTTTAAGATTGGTGTGACTGCAGCAGTTTTGAAAGCGGAGGGGACAATTCCTTGGGACAATGAGGAGTTGAAGAGATTAGTGAGGTAGGGGCAGAGAACGGGGAGGCAGGACTTCATCAGGGGAGTGGGGAGAGGGTCGAGGGAGCAGGTAGTGGGTTTGGAAGAGTTGATGAGTTTGGAGATTTCAATAGGGGTGACCAGGTCAAACTGGGAGAGGAAGCAGTGTGGAGGAGGGGTAAGGAGGTCAGTGGAGATGTTGAAAGGAGGGGCCTTGGTAGGTGATGGAGTAGATGCTGGGGATTCGGGTACAGGGGATAAAGACTGATAGATGGTGCTGATTTTATCAGCGAAAAAGTGGAGGAATGAGTTGCAGAGATCCGGAGTAGAGGTAGGGAGAGTGTTGGCTCGAGGCTTGAGGAGGTTGCCCATTGTGGAGAAGAGGGTTCTGTGGTTTAGGCCGGGATCAGTGAATATGGAGGAGAGGTAGGCAGATTTTGCAGCAATGAGGGCAACTTTGTAATCAGTGAGATGGAGTTTGTAAGCTTCAAGGTGGACTGTGAGAGATGATTTATTTGTGAGTCGTTCAAGTCGGCGACCAGTCTGTTTCAGTTTACGAAGTGCAGGTGTGTACCAGGGTGAAGATGTGTTGAAAGTTACGGTTCTTGTTTTGAGGGGGGCCATAGTGTTAAGGGAGGTAGACAAGGTGGAGTTGAGATGGTTTGTGAGATCATCAGGTGAGATGGGGGCTGAGTCCAGGGGGAGAGTGGTGGAGAGAAGGTCAGAGAGATGGAGGGGATCAATGGATTTTAGATTACGGAAGGTGATTTCTCGGAGGAAGCGGGGGCGAGGTGTCGGAGAAGGGATGGTGAACCGTATAAGCTTATGATCAGAGAGGGGGAAGAGGCATGGATGGAGGTCGAGTACCGGTTGATTTGTGGAGCAGACCAGGTCAAGGATGTGACCTTTGTCATGGGTGGGAAAGGTGACGTGCTGAGTGAGAGAGAAGTTGTCAAGTAAAAAGGCGAATTCAGATGCGAGCTTGCAGGTGGGGGAGTCCATGTGAATATTTAAGTCACCAAGTAGCAGCAGACGTGGGGAGAGAGATGAGGCAAGTGTGAGGAGTTCAGTGAAGTCAGATAGGAAGGAGGGGTTTAGTTTAGGTGGCCGGTAAATGAGGATGACTGTCATGGAGGAAAGGGTTTTGAAGGCGAGGAATTCAAATGATGCTACTGGGGTGAGGGTGAGTTCAGTGATCCGAAAATTCTGGTCGAAAATAACAGCGAGGCCACCTACATGGCAGGAGCGGCGGGGTTTGGAGATGTAATTAAATCCAGGTGGGGATGCTTGATTGAGGGAGAAGAAGACATTGGGTTGTTGCCAGGTCTCAGTGAGCAGAAGGAAGTCCAGAGTGTTGTCAAGGATTAGTTCATGGAGGGCAAGGGCTTTGTTGTTGAGCGACCTGGTGTTGAGGAGGGCAAAGTTGGCATTATGAGAGGGTGGAGGGATGGGGGCAGGCTGGAGAGATCTGAGGTTGTCCCAGTTGACAGTGCGTGCGGTCAGCTGGGATGGGGGTGACGCAGTTGAGGGGGGGTAGAGCGTGGTAGTGAGCAGATGGATGGAATGGAATGTCCGTGGTTGAAGTAAACAAGCCTGCGCCGAGAGCCTCTGTGGATGAAACGGGGTCGACGTAGAAGTCTAAGCTGTTTAATGACTTGGATGCAGGATGGGATGTGGTTGTTGAAGAAACCAGTCATTTGTAGAGTTGAATATTTGAGCATGATGGTGAGGGTGCAGAGAGGTGTCCAGCGGTGCAGGTGCAGGTGGAGAGAGTATCCAGCGGTGAGGGAGCAGAGAGGTTGTCCAGCAGAGCGGGTGCAGCGAGGTGTCGAGCAGTGAGGGAGCAAAGAGGTTGACCAGCAGTGCAGATGCAGCGAGGTGTCCAGCATTGAGGGAGCAGATAGGTTGTCCAGCAGAGCAGGTGTAGAGGTAGTCCAGCGATGAGGGTGCAGAGAGTATCCAGCAGTGCAGGTGTAGAGAGGTTGTCCAGCAGTGCAGGTGTAGAGAGGTTGTCCAGCGGTGCGGGTGCAGAGAGGATCCAGCTCCCTCACTGGTGCAGGGAGGTGTCCAGCGTCAATGATGCACAGGCACAGGAGGGAACAGACAGGCAGGTAGGTACAGGCAGGTAGGTAACAGGTAACAGGTAGGGGGGGGGGAGAAACAGCGGGCGGAGAAGCGGCGAACAGTCAACGCCAGCGTCCTCTCCGGGCAGCGTGCAGGGATTCTAGCGGTTCTGGCGGCTAGCAGCTAGCAATATAGGCCGCAGGGGGACGATCGTTCAATGGCCGAAAACGGCCAAAAAACACCACAGACCACCGCAACCGGAGCGACCCTCCAGTGGTCCTACGTCAGGTGGTAGGTCAAGACCTCATCCAGGATGGAAATAAACAGCAGTCGGCAATTGAAGCAGTTGAAGCCGATTCGCGGAAAGGGGCCATTGTTAATTTGAATCTCCCGCCGCCGCCATTTTTAACAAATTGTAAATATAACAAATTGTCCCTGTAATTTAGATTAGGGCAGCGGCTTTAACGGATCGTAATTCACCAGTGATATACAATGCTAAAGTATTGGTGTATTTTTACTCAACTCCCAATATTTGGTGCCATTGATCCATCAGGCCAGACTTATTGTAAGCTGTGTTGAATAATGTGACATTCAACCCATGAATATACGAAACATGGAAAAGTGAGATAAAAGAATAGAAGTGAATCAAAAAATTTATGTTCAACGGTGAAAAATATCTTGGTGACATCTATCACAAGATCAGATCTACAGCTCAGTTATCCAGAATTACAGACATCAAAAGATTTGCCAGAAGCTGGTTAAATCTATTAGCCTATTTCAGAATAATGAGCTAATCGTCCATACATTCACATTTGATTGGAATCAATGACCTTGCCTTTACTGATCTATCTGAAATCTAACTTCCTATATTACAAATGCATGAAATAATCGTTTTTAATGTGTTTTTTTTGTTTTTTGAAGAACCATTTCCAATGTATTGTCCTCTTTAGTGACTGATCCTTGATAAATTGAATGGCTTACTAGATCTCTCTCGGGAGGAATTCAGAGCCAACCGAGTTGCTATGGTACAGGAGTCACATTTTGATTATAGCAGCTAAGATCACGATCCTAAGTACTATCAGAACATTTGAACTTTTCTATGATGCCTCTTGAACTTAGTTCTTGAATTATATCAAGCAACATATCAAAATAATTAAAAAAAAGAAGCAGGAACAGGCCAATCAGCCTCTCGAGCCTACTCCATCATTCAATAAAATCTTGGTTAATTCAGCCAAGACAACGTCATTTTATGCTTTAAGTAATCAAGAGAGCATTAGATATAGCTCTTAGGCCTAACGGATTCAAGGGATAAGGGGAGAAAGCAGGAACGGGGTACTGATTTTGGACGTTCAGCCATGATCATATTGAATGGCGGTGCTGGCTCAAAGGAACGAACGGCCTACTCCTGCACCTATTTTCTATGTTTCTATGTCTCCCTCCCCATACATTTTGACTCCCTTATATGTCAATGGAGTCTCTGCCTTGAGCGTTCAATGTCATAGAGTCACAGTCATACAGCATGGAAGCAGTTCCTTCAGCCCAATATCCCCATGCTGATCATGATGCTCCACCTACATTAGTCCCACCTGACTGTGTTAGGCCCATAATCCTCTAAACCATTCCTATCCAAGCTTCTGTCCAACTGTTTTTAAATGTTATTACAATACCCGCTTCAACTACCTCCTCTGGTAGCTCATTCCACATACCCATCACCCTTTGTGTGAAAATGTTGCTTCTTAGGTTCTTACATCTTTCCCTTCTCAATTTAAAACCATGTCCCACGGTTCACGATTCCCCTTCTCTGGTTGAAAGACTCTGTGCATTCACCCTATCTTTTCCACTCATGATCTTATACCCAATAAGATTACTCCTCATCCTCCTGGGCTCCAAGGCATTAAAGTCCATAGGGTCTGCCCACTCTAAGACCTATAGTTCAGACCCTCGACCAAGGGACTGACTTCAGAAGAATACGGCTGAGGATCCACAAATCAGTCTTCATCAATGGGCCAGTGGTGAAGAGGGTCAACAATTTCAAGTTCCTGGGTGGGCTTACCTCTGCAGATCTGCCCTGGAGCCAACACATCGATGGAATCATAAAGAAAGCCTCTACTTCCTTGGAAGATTGAGGAGATTCAGTAGGTCTGTAAATACTCCCTTGAAGCTAAGGTAGAATTACAAATAAAAAGCTGCCATTGCATGAGAAGGTTATATTTCATGTTTTAATAAAAAGTTTTTTTTTTTTAAGTTTAATTTTAGTTTAGTTTTAGTTTAAAGATACAGCATGTAAACAGACCCTATGGCCCACTGATGTCCACACCGAACATCAATCACCCATTCACACCAGTTCTATCTTATTCCACTTTCGCATCCACTCCCTATGCGTTAGAGGTGATTTACAGAGGTCAATTAATCTACAAACCGAACATCTTTGGGATGTGGGAGGAAACCGAAGCACCCGGAGGGAACTCATGCGATCACAATGAGAGCGCGCAAGCTCCACAGAGACGGCAAATGAGATCAGGATCGAACCTGGTTCTCTGACGTTGTGAGGCAACTGTGCCATGGTGATGCCCAAAATGTCTATCCTGGGATAACAGCATTTAGACAAAAAATACGGTGAATGCTAGAATTACAAATTAAAAACAAAAGATGCTGGAAATATTGAGAGGATACAAAAGAACCTGAGCAACGAGAAACAGAAATAATATTCCAGGCTGATGACCTTCCACCAGAACTGAAAAAAAATTGTGATGAATTTGATTGAAGGATACAGAGAAAGAAGGATGAGGAGGTAATGCTGGACCTGGAAGTCTCAAATGAGACCAGTCTCCAGTCTGTTCAGAGACATCTGTATGAGGATGTTACCAGGACTAGATGGTGTGAGCTATAGGGAGAGGTTGAGTAGGCTGGCACTCTATTCCTTGGAGTGCAGGGAGGATGGGGGGGGGGGGGGGGGGGGGGGATAGATCAGATTTAGAAGGATATGTGCAAAACACAAGCAGGTGGGATTAGTGTAGCTGGGACACTGTAGCTGGCTGCTGTGTCATTCTGTGACTATGACCGTTTTGAATTTAATACAGTGAAATGTGAGGTGTTGCATTTTGGGATGTCTAACATGAGCAGGACCAACACAGTGAATGACAAGGCTCTAGGGAGTGTTGTAGAGCAGAGGGATCAAATAGTGCAGGTGAATGGTTCCTTGAAGGTGGTGTCGCAGATAGATAGGGTGGTCAAAAAGGCTTTTAGCACATTGGCCTTAATCAGTCAGAGTATTGAGTATAGAAGTTGGGAAGTCATGTTGCAGTTGAATAAGGTGTCGGTGAGGCCACTTTTACAGTAATGTGTTTAGTTCTGGGCACCATGTTATAGGAAAGATGTTGTCAAGCTGGAGAGGGTACAGAGAAGATTTACAAGGATACTGCCAGGACAAAAGGGTTCTGAGCTATAGGGAGAGGTTTAGTAGGCTGGAACTCTATTCCTTGGAGCGCAGAAGGATGAGGGGTGATCTTATAGAGCTGTATAAAATCATATGAGGAATAGATTAGGTAGATGCACAGAGTCTCTTGCCCAGAGTATGTGAATCGAAGACCGGAGGACACTGGTTTATGTCCTCTTTAGGTTTATTGGTGAATGGGGAAAAGATTTTATAGGAATCTAGGTAACCTTTTCACACCAATGGTGGTGGGTGTGTGGAATGATCTGCCAGGTGAGGTAGTTGAAACAGTGGCTATCCAAATGTTTAAGAAACAGTTAGACAGGGACATGGATTGCACAGGCCGGTGTGGACATGTTGGGCCAAAGGGCCTGTTGCCACGCTATATGACTGTATAACTCTATGACTCTATAAACATGCTGCTTTTTCCTATTTATACTCATGACCCATCTTTGTCACATTACCATTTGTTTTTGCTTTGTACTTTAATCCTGTTCGCTCCTGCTTTCCAACCTATTTGCTATTTCTTCCGTCCCTTTCTTTGCATCTTAGACCTTGCTTTATCTTTAAGTTGCTTCCCATTTCTAATATATGTGCATAGAAGTTAAAAGGTAAGTCAGTTTTTTCCCTCTGAAATTGTTTCTTGACCTTCCGAGTACTTCATGCATTCTTCGCTATTATTTTATTTGCTACTTCTTCTTCCATATAATTTCATGTGTCCCCATCTGCAGGGGTGTACGTAGAAAGACTACACTGGTGTTAAACGTGGTTAATAATATCACACAGCAATTAAATGTAATTGTCAGGAACCAATATCAATGATCAATAGCCTATCAACAAGAAAGGCCAGGGTTGAAAGTTATTGCCTGTATAAAAACGTTATTTGGATGTAATACATTATTAAGCCACGTTATTTATTGAATATTACATGAAAAAGAAGGGAAAGAAAAGAAACAGTTGAGCTTGCACATTCTCTGGGGTACAAGTAGGCCTTCTCCAGTGCTCCAGTTTACACCCAGTCTCCAAAGAAATGCAGGTTGGTTGGTTATTTGGCCAATATAAATTCCCCCCAGTATGTAGGTCAGTGGGATAAACTATGCAGAGTTAATGGAAATATGGGGTAAATAAAATAGAATTATTATAGCTATAAGAAAATAGATATATATTATAGCCATAAGCTAGGGTACTATCCAATTCACCTCAACCTCAGTGTGAACATTGGACTTTGCCTATGGAACTGGTGTTCTACAAGTTTAAGAACTTTATTCTGTATTCCGTATATTCCCCTTTGCTCTATCTATTGTACTTAAATTTGACCTGATTGTATCAATATATAGTATTATATGATTTGAACTTTGAGATTTTCACTGTGTCTGGGTATACTTGACAGTAATAAACCTAAATGTAATATTTACTAGACTAAGTGGGACCCGTTGGGTCCCAGCATCACGCGTGAGGGCTGGTCCCCCAACGCAATATTTCACCTCTCCACCAATTCCAACATGGGGGGGGGGGGGGGGGGGGAGGGGGCTTTCTGGAGTGCTAGTGGGCTGAAGGGACTGGTATCCAGATGGCTAGTATGGACATTGTGGGCCGAATGGATTCTTGGGCTGGCGGCTCAGTCACTCAAACCTGTTGTGCTGGCAGCTCACTCACTCATGGCTGGTGGGCTGGCAGTTGACACGCCTATTCTTTGAAATTCCATTTCAAGCATGGTGCAAGGCCACCAAATTCAAGTGCGGTTTCATACCACTTAAAGCAGGGTGTAAGGCCACTAAAGAGAGTGAGTCGTGACCCCTCTCTCTCCTCCATCTTGCAGATACTGAGCCACGCCCACACTTCTGGGTTTTATAGTCCCTCCCCTCCCACCAGAAGGGGCGTGGCCTTCATGGCGTGATTGACAGGAGATAAAAATCTCAACATTTTTTAAACACTAAAAACTGTTTTATTTTCCATCGATGGGAAAAATTCTCGGCACCTGATGAGCGGAGGGGGACTCTAAGATGGCCAAAAATCACAGCCGTACGTGGTAGCGTTTTTTCTAAAATCAATATAAAGCGCAGACATAAGTGGTCAAGATTAGACTTTTAATTATACAGAAGGCAAGGCAACTTTAATTAGGCAAGGCAACTCTAATTAGGCAAGGCAACTTTAACAAATGCAACACAGCTTTAGCATTTCCAAACTAAAGGCAACACAGCTTTAGCATTTCCAAACCAAATGCAACACAGCTTTATCATTTCCAAACCAAAGGCAGCACAGATTTAACATTTCCAAACCAAAGACAACACATCTTTAGCATTTCCAAACCAAAGGCAACACAGCTTTCCAAATCACATTTTCAAACCACATTAAGGGCACTGACAGGTCACTAAAACCACTCACAGTTTAGTAAACATGTGTTCAGTGTTATTCACAACTCAGACTGAGAGACGTGACCCTCTTGCTCCCCCATCTTGCAGAGACTGACTGAGGCACTCAACACTTCCGGGTTTTATAGTCCCTCCGGAAGGGGCGTGGCCTTCAGGAGAGAGAATCTCGACATTTTTTAAATACTAATAACTCTTTTATTTTTCATCGTTGGGAAAAATCCTCTTGTCCTGCGCAGCGGAGAGGGACTCTGAGTAAGATGGCCAAAAATCACAGCCGTAAATGGCAGCGTTTTGTTCTAAAATCAATTTACAGAACAACAGGAAGTGGTCAAGATCAGACTTTTAGTAATATAGATGAAAGTGGGTACTTGATAGTCAGTACAAATTTGTTGGGCTGAAGGATTAGTTTCCAGGCTGCATGACTCTGTCTTTACTGAGCCTGCCCCATTGTATCATGGTTTAATTTATCCTCATCTTGAATTATCCCCCTTCATGCCATAATTAAGAGAGATGAAATATCAAAGATGAAAATTAAACTTGGCTCAGTAAGAAGGGTCTCGTGTGTAATTATCTGTTACATTTGTAAACTAAGATTATAAATCAACATGATTGTAAGACAGGTACACAAAAAAAAGGCTGGAGAAACTCAGCGGGTGCAGCAGCATCTATGCAGCGAAGGAAATAGGCAACGTTTCGGGCCGAAACCCTTCTTCAGTCTGAAGAAGGGTTTCGGCCTGAAACGTTGCCTATTTCCTTCGCTCCATAGATGCTGCTGCACCCGCTGAGTTTCTCCAGCTTTTTTTTGTGTACCTTCAATTCTCCAGCATCTGCAGTTCCTTCTTAAACACATGATTGTAAGACATATTTGTTGTGGAAGCAAAACTATCTCCAGCCAAAGACTCTTGATGATCCTGTGGAATGAACATGGTCTGTTCCTTTGCAATTTGGCAAGATGTTTCTCTACTTTTCAGGTGAATTCATTTTGATTTTCACTATTTTAACTATTGTTTCTACTTCCTATCCCAAATTGAAGTTCCTGCCTAAGCCAAACCTGCATGTAATATGTGATTACTGTTGCCTGTTTTTTATTCCAGTCCTCCATTATCCCTTGAGTTCAATTCTATGGATTTTAAGCTGACTAACTGAAGCCTAACGAGTTTGGTCTGACAGATTTTATCACATGTGGGGCAGGAGCTGGAGGGTATGGGTGGGTAGTTGGTGAGATATGTAGCACATGTGTTGTTATGCTCATCTCCTGTCACTCCTGATGCATGGACCTTAAACTGGGCAGAGTGAAGAGAAGATATACGAGCATGTTGCCAGGACTCGAGGACCTTAGCTTTAGAAGTTGTGCAGGCTTGGACTTTATTCCTTGGAGTGCAGAAGGATGAGGGGTAATCTTACAAGATTTACAAGATTATGAAGGATAGATAGGGTAAATGTACAATCTTTTACCTAGAGTGGGGGACTTGAGAACTAGAGGACGTATGTTTGTGAAGGGGGGAAGATTTAATATGAACCTGAGGGGTAGCTTTTTTACATAGAGGGTGGTAGGTATATGGACGAGCAGCTAGAGGAGGTAGTTGAGGCAGGTTTTAAGAAACATTTAGACATGTACATGGATATGATAGGTTGTATAGGGATATGGGCCAAATGCAGGCAGATGTAGTGTAGATGGGGCATGTTGGTCAGCGTGGGCAAGCTTCCACGCGTGTATGACTATGATCTGTGGTATTTAGTGCTATTCTAGATCTTGCTTCTGAATTTATGTGACCACGAACCAATGATTTCCTACAATCAAGTGGGATGTTGCATTTTTCAAGGAGATTTTGAGATTATTTGACAATTTCTTCCTATCTCCGGTTGATCATCGCTTCCTAAAATAGAGCTTGGAATAGATTATTTTGGGGGATACAGGCTGGACATGTGACCATCATGGCTTACCCAGCATAGCTAATGCTGTAATTAAGACCGTAACCCTGGGGATCTTTGACTTGGGAGAAGTTGCTTCATTGTTTAGCTTATCCTGCTGGGGTATTGACAGAATTAATGGAGATAGTTACTGGAAATTTCTCCAGTACCTTGAGGTTCCTACAATAAATTATCCAAGTCTCAAACAATAAGGAGGACAGGGATCACTGCTGCCATGCGTTTTATGCTGGGTTTGAGCTTTTGATCATGATGTGTCCTTTCGCCCAGATAGCTACATCTTGCGGTAAACAACACATTCTATTGCAATTATTTTCGAATTACATTGTTAGTCATTTAACTGGTTCTATCTTCGATCTTGCTCATCACAGCCCCCTCAAACTCTCCCTAGCGTTGGCGCTGATGTAATGGTGTGAAAGCTATCTGTTTAATGAAAAGTAGCTAAAATGGTACCCTCTGAAACAAACAAAAATACTGCTGGAAATGTTTTATTTATGCAGGCTTTGTCATCCATTTGTTGTTCTGTTCTGCAGTGGTTGTGGGAGAAACCCCATTAAGTTTCTTGACATCAAAGAAATTTACTTTGGGCCTCTGGATACTAATAATTTTAAATTGAAATTCATTTTAATTAATACCAATAAATTATTTAATTTATTGGTATTTCCCCCAGTAACCTCATGTCATTGCAATCTGACCTTTATACGCAAATCAAAAGAATCGCAGAGGCTGGTAAACCCCCAAAAACAGAGAAATGTGGAAACACTCAGGCTGTCATAGAGTAATTTAGCAAAGAAACAGGACCTTTGCCCCATCAACACACACATTTCCACCAATATTATAATAAACCACCCTTAGAATGGGTGCTGAAGAGATTTCCATGCACAATGGGTTGTGGGCTGGGGTGGAAGAGTAGCTGGGACTACTTTCTTTGGAATGTAGAAGGCCAAGGGGTGACCATGTTGAAGTAAACAAAATCATGAGGGGCACAGATAACGTGAATGCTCATGGTCTTTTTCTCCGAGTGGAGGATTCTAAAACTAGAAGTTGTCGGCTTAAGGTTCGAGGGGATAGATTTGAGAGAGTCCTCGGGGCCAACATTTTCACTCAAAAGGTAGTCCATATCTCAAGGAACGAGCTGTCAGGGATAGCTACAGAAGCAATCATGACTCAATCATGGCTTTTAAAAAAATGTTTGGATAGATATATGAACAGGAAGGTCAATTCTCTGGATGCTTTCAAGAGACAGTTAGATGGAGCTCCTAGAGATAGTGGAGTCAAGGCATATGGAGAGAAGGCAGGAACAGGGTACTGATTGTGGATGATCAGCCATGATCATATTGAATGGCGGTGCTGGCTTGAAGGGCCGAATAGCCTACTCCTGCGCCTATTGTCTATTGTCCAGAGGGATATGGGTCAAAAGCAGGTAAATGGGACTAGCCCAGTATGGACAAGGTGGGCCAAAGGGCCTGTTTCGTTACTATACAACTCACTTTGGACTTTGATTCCTATCAATTCTTCCAGGATCGTATCACTCATCTACTCAATTTAATGTGGTCAATTAACTTACCAACGTGCATATCTTTGGAATGTGGCAAATAAACAGATCACCTAGTGGAAAACCTGGAAGAATGTTCAAACTCACTCAACGCAGACAGCACTAGAGGTCAGGTTTGAAATTAGGTTACTGGAGCTGTTAAGTAGTAGCCCCATTAGCGGTACCACTGGATCTGTAGGAAGAGAAACAGAGTTAACATTTCAAGGAGAAGGCCTGAGTATAGAAACAGAGTTTAGACACAGAGATTTAATTGCATGAAAGCCTTTCTGCAGTATCCAGTTAACTTTGTAAATTTTCAGTTCAGCCAAAAGGTGGAGTGCTTCACTATGCTTGGAACAAATCTGAGATCCATCTTATCTGCATCTTACCAGAGAACTGCAAGGAATTATGTTGAGGATCAAAAACAAGGTTTTCTTTATTTATCTCCATTTTTGTGAAATGAGAAACACATCGGAAAAGATAACTAATAAAGTGCCAGGAAACAAAATGACTAAATACTATTTTTTTTAGCATTCTTAATTGAATAAAATTTGCTAATGATAAATGTTTCTTCTTTGACAGATGGTGGATTATCTTCTGCAGTTTATGAACATGAAGGATGAAACCCCAAGTTGAAGATGCAATAAGAATTCAGTCACAAATGAATCTAGAGACTATGGTGTTTTGTTTTTCTCCAAATGTTTAGCTCCACCAAATACCAGACTAAATTGTTTTTGTTTTAAAATAAATGAATGTTCCTGTACCTCTGAACATTAACTAAATGATTTTCACACAGCAGATTATGTTTTGATGTTTTTAATGTAAATAAGCGTACTCGGCAGGTCTTCCAATATAAAGATCATACTGTTATTTATTTTGGTGTTTTATAATAATTCAGCTTTTGGTTTGCAGCTAAATTATGAATTAAAGAAATAAAATCTTGATTCATATCATTTTAATTTGTAAACTCATGTAATTAAAGCCCATTTAAAACTAGATGATAGGCAACATTATCTGTTACTATCAGTTGTACACCATCTGAATATATGTTGTATCCAACTTTCTACCAATAACCCTACCAAATCCATTATAAATGGCACATTTCATGTTACTCAGAAAATTAAATTATGGACAATTATTTCAATAGAATTTATTTATTTAACGTCAAGAGGCAATACACATGGAAAATGTCAGGTTGAACGCAGAGCTGTGAACATTATTTATATCACAGTGAGCGGCACGTTGACACAGAGTAGATTTGCTGCCTTAAACCCCTGTCCCACTTTCATGACCCAATTCACGACCTTTCTTACTCGTGGACATTTTTCATCATGCTAGAAAAAACGCCCTGACTTACTTGATGCCACGAGTACCTACGGCCTACCTACGACCTACCTACGACCTCCTACGACTGACCTATGACCTCGTGACAACCATGCTGCGAGTATGAGTCAAGGGTAAACTCGACAGAGGTCGTGAATTAGGTTATGAAAGTGGGACAGGGGTTTTACAGCGCCAGAGACCCAGGTTCGATCCTGACCACGGGTGTTGTCTATACAGTGTTTGGTCCGGTTTCCTCCCACACTCCAAATACTTACAGGTTTGTAGGCTAATTGGCTTGGCGTAATTGTAAATTATCCCTAGTGTGTAGGATAGTGTTAGTGTGTTAGTGTGCAAGGATCACAGGTCGGCGCGGACTCGGTGGGCCAAAGGGGTTGTTCAAGCACAGTTTCTCTAAACTAAACTAAACTCTTACAAGTCATGCACATTTCATTGACTTCCACAAATGAGGAGAATTATGGTTATGGTTGTCATATGGCATCACTGAATTGAAGCAAACCCTTTGGTCTACCTTGTCCATTGAACACTCATTATCCCTAATCCCTAATCCCATTTGATTCTCCTCGTATTGCATAATAACACACCTACACACCAGAGGCATTTCACAGCAACCAATTAACAACCTATGTACACACACATCTTTGGGATGTGGGAGAAACAAGAGCATCTGGTGGAAACCCATGTGGCCAAAGAAAGGAGGTACAAACTTCACAGGCAGCACTGGAGATCAAGATAAAAGGCAAAATAGCTATTCAACTCATTTTTGTTTGTGGATAATTGGATTGTAAAATGGCCAAAATAACCATGACCAAGCCTTGTTGCGTCTGAAATGATTCAGTATGTTTCTGAGAACATGAATTTCTGGAAGGTTTTTTGGAAAGTATGCAAAAGGACACCATGGAAATGTGATCCCATACAAAGCTAAGAAAATTCCATCAAATGTTTTATGTCAGTGTCGTGGCCCTCATACAGACTGGGGCCTACCAGGCCTCCAAACCAATGTGATCTGTTAATTATCTGTTTGTGGTTCAGCAGTGCAACTGCTATGTAAACCATAAGTAATATGCAGAGAATATTAGGAAGTTAAATATCTTTACTCTAAGAAAAAAAACCACATATGGCTGAAGTATGCGCCAAGAAACTGAGGGAGAAGGAGGCAAGGAAAACAATGATAGAAATGGTGAGCCAGAACTCTAGGGTCTGGCCTTCTCCATCCCATCGTCCAGAATTGCACTCCACACTCACCTTGTACAGTATTTATGTGGCCCAATGCAGAGATCACACTGCCCAGAAGTACTAGAGCTCAGTACCAGAGTGGTGATGGGCTTCTGGTAGCACAGTGCGGAAGCCCCATCTCCAACATCCCTTTTACACCTTTAGCAGAGAGCAAAGACGGTCCCTTGAGCTGCTGGCTGGAATAGTTGTAAGTGATTTTTCATACCAGTCCCATCTACATTAGGTGGGACAGCAAGTGAAGCTGTTGCCTCTCAGTTCCAGCATTCAATCCTGACCTCAGGTGCAGTCTGTGTGGAGTTTACACTTTCTCCCTGAGGTTGCATGCTTTTCCTCAGGGTGTTCTGGTCTCCTCCCACATATCAAAGGCATGTTGATTGATCCGTTAATCAGGCACAGTAAATTGCCCTAGTGCAGTGGGGAAAATATATTACAGGGATAATTAGTGAGGAAATTAGGTTAAGACGTCATGAACACGTTGATTGAATAGTCTCTTTCTATGTTGTATAGATATAAATAAATTTATTTTATAAATGTGAAATTTAAATGCAAAACAATTTACAAAAAATATTATATCAATTTAAAATGATGAAAAATATTCCAATAAGGATAACCTTCCTTTGCCTCCAAATATGAAGTGCCACAATTCCCATCTAAATCATTGGCGGCCTCAAATCTTGCAATAGGTCTAACCTTGTGCAGAAGCTGAGAGGTGATTCTCCAGTGTAATGCGAGGAATCTTTGTAAGACTGGGCTGCACATCCAAACTCTACATGGACACTGACCCGGCAGATTCTGCCTTCCAGTTCCATGAGGAAACGTCCCATACTTCTGTATTTGATTTCCGTAAGTCAGAGAGATGTAGCAAAAGGTCCATGCATGAATCTGTGTCATTTTGAAAGCAGTGGGACCAAGAATGTGCATGAGAAGGCAGCAAAGACAAGATGGAATTTCAAAGAGTCTAGCTGGTGAAACATTCTGCATTTGACATCAGCTGTCAAATAGAAGTTGAAATATAATTTGCTCGTTCATATTGCAGCAGAACTTGCAATGCTTGTGAAAGTCAACGGACCTGATCACCTCATCCAAGGACCAAGTCGTGGGAGAGAAGTGGGACAAAGTGTGTGCAAAGCTCCACAACTGGTGCAAAAAAAATGTATATGAACTTGAGTCATCCATACCTTTATTTTATTTATTTATTTTTTTAATTTATTTTATTTATTCCGAACAAGTAAAGACATTAAAGACATTAATAGTAACAAAATCGAAATTATCAAACAATTGGACATTACAATCAATATTTACAAGCAATGAAAAGAACAAAAAGCAAATTTCCAATGTCCAACTCTGTGTCTATACAAGTTCGAAAAGGAGTGAGCAGAAGAATAACTTATTAAATCTCACCCCTTTTCCCCAACACTTCTACCATATTTAAAAATCAATTAATTAATAATAATACTACCCCAGGCAATTTCCCATAATACCTACAGACATATATATACATACAACTATTATACACATACAAACTTCATATATGAAGTAACCAGACATAAGTAAACAATTGTAAAGCAATAGACAAACATTAACCCCCACTTGTCAACCATCCCCTCCATCCCAGTACCCCTTGAAAATTATTTTTTTATATATCATTTTAAAATGATTCATGTTTGTACATTGCTTTAATTCCTCGTTCAATTTGTTCCACACTCCCACTCCACAAACCGAAATACAAAAGGTTTTTCTAGTCGTACGGACTCTTTGTTTCTTAAAATTAAATATTCCTCTTAAATTGTAACCCCCCACACGCTCGTTAAATAATTTTTGAATGTTTCCAGGTAAATTTTTATTTTTGGCCCTAGACATTATCTGAGCTGTTTTGAATGTAACCAAATCTTCTAATTTTAATAATTTTAACTCTAAAAATAATGGATTCGTATGACCCAGATACTTGGCATTATGTATAATACGAATTGCTCTTTTTTGCATCATGGTTAATGAGTGTATCGAATTTTTATAGCCCCAATAAATTTATTTTCATGCACTCGTTCAACTTCCACCCCATTTATCTTTATACTTACTAGTTTATTTATTCTGCAATTACCAAATAACATTATTTTAGTTTTACTCAAATTTAATGAAATTTTATTCCTATCAAACCATATTTTCAATTTACCCATTTCTTTTATTATTTTATCCAATAGCTGTTTTAAATTCTCCCCAGAACAAAAAATATTTGTATCATCTGCAAACAAAACCAGCCTCAAGGCATTGGACACATTACAAATATCGTTTATGTACATGATAAATAATTTTGGCCCAGCACTGACCCCTGTGGTACCTTTAATTCCAAAGTGCGAATGCCCCTGCTTCCAACCATATTCTCCACTCTCCTAGAGATCTGTTATAGTAGTTGAGGGAAGAGGAATGAAGTTGAGTAAATTCCACATTTGAGGATTATCGTGATAAAGAATATGTGAAGAATTCAGGTTTATTGTTCAATACCAATTGATAGATTGATATTCTGATGAATGATGAGATTATTTGCTGTGTCCCTCTGCCACAACCTGCTTCACATCAACCTATAAAATATCTGTTTTTATGCTCCCACATGTAATAACTTCATAAACTTTCTGCAAAAGAAACTGCAAGGGAGTCAAAAAAATACGGCATTGGATAAATTTGCAATCCATAAAAGAGTTCTAGGAATGAAGCGTGCATTAAAGA
Source organism: Leucoraja erinaceus (assembly GCF_028641065.1). Classification (NCBI taxonomy): domain Eukaryota; kingdom Metazoa; phylum Chordata; class Chondrichthyes; order Rajiformes; family Rajidae; genus Leucoraja; species Leucoraja erinaceus. The sequence continues at coordinate 25,465,236 of NC_073377.1, forward strand.
TATGCTACCTTCTATGGAGGTCAGGAGAAGGTTGCCCATTGGCCTTTAGAGATGTGGGACTAGAGTTTACAAGTGCAAACAAGGAAAGGGAGTTGCTGGCAAAAATCAGCATAATCAAAGACTTGTTCCAGCTTGGTCAATCCTGCTTCTCATTGCTCCCGGCAGTCAGAAGATACAGAAGAGTGAAAGAGTGCACCACCAGACTCAGGAACATCTCCATCACTGTAATCAGGCTACTGAATATCCTACATAATCTAAGGTACTGTCCAATTCACTTCTACCACATGTGGACATTGAACTTTGTCTATGGAACCAGTACACTACAATGTTGATAACTATATCCTGCACTCTGAATCATCTTTGCTCTCTCAACCTGTTGTACTTGAGTTTCACTTCATTGTATTTCTGTATAGTATTATCTGATCTCATTGGATTGCATGCACAACAAAAGCTTGTCACTTTACCTCGGTTCACCTGACAGTAATTAACTGAAACTACTGAGCAAAATTAGAGCACATGGTATTGGGGGTGGGGTATTGACATGGATAGAGAATTGGTTGGCAGACGGGAAACAAAGAGTAGGAATAAACAGATCGCTGTCAGAATGGTAGGCAGTGGCGAGTGGAGTGCCGCAAGGCTTGGTGCTGGGGCCGCAACTACTTACAATATATATTAATGATTTAGATGATGGGATTAAAAGTAACACCAGCAAATTTGCAGATGACACAAAGCTGGGTGGCAGTGTGAACTGCGAAGAGGATGCAAGGAGGTTGCAGGGTGACCTGGACAGGTTGAGTGAGTGGGCAGATGCATGGTAGATGCAGTATAATATAGATAAATGTGAGGTTATCCACTTTGGTGGCAAGAACAAGGAGGCAGATTATTATCTCAATGGCATCAGATTAGGACAAAGGGAAGTGCGACACGACCTGGGTGTCCTTGTACACCAGTCACTGAAAGTAAATATGCAGGTACAGCAGGCAGTGAAGAAAGCTAATCGCATGTTGGCCTTCATAATGAGATGTGAATTTGAGCATAGGAGTAAAGAGGTCCTTCTGCAGTTGTAAGGGCCCTGGTGGGGAGACCACATCTGGAGTATTGTGTACATTGATTGAGGCAGTGCAGCGTAGGTTCACAAGGTTAATCCCCGAGATGGCAAGGCTGTCATATGAGGAAAGATTGGGAAGACTGGGCTTGTATTCACTGGAATTTAGAAAGATGAGGGGGGACCTTATAGAAACATATAAAATAATAAAAGGACTGGACAAGCTAGATGCAGGAAAAATGTTCCCAATGTTGGGGAAGTCCAGAAACACGGGCCACAGTCTCAGAATAAAGGAGAGGCCATTTAAAACATAGATGAGAAAACACGTTTTCACCCAGAGAGTTGTGAATTTGTGGAATTCTCTGCCACAGAAGCCAGTAGTAGCCAATTCACAGGATGAATTTAAAAGAGAGTTAGATGTCGGGGCTAGTGGAATCAAGGGATATGGGGAGAAAGCAGGCACGGATGACTGATTGTGGATGATCAACCATGATCACCATGAATGGCGGTGCTGGCTCGAAGGGCCAAATAGCCTCCTCCTGCACCTATTTTCTATGTTTCTATGAAACTTAAACCTAAACCAAACTGAGGGGGTCAACCTTTCGAGACCAGGATGCAACCACCCCTCTTCACAATTTCACATTTCCTACCGTCCACTATTGCTGGGTCCCTTCTCTTACCTTACATCAGGGCAGGGTGTCAGGATAGCACCTAAGCAACAAGATAGTCTAGAATTAGTTGGTAATGATGCCTCATTGAAACATGCTTCTTCCCAACTCCCAACATCAGAAAGCCCATGAGAAATAGACATGGATTTTTACAAGGTTACTATGGGTGTAGGGAGAATATGTGGTACAAGCCTTGGCGATGGTCAGAATCAAGCATTGACTGGGGACCAAAACTAAGACTCATTAGACTGTACAATGCAGCACTAGAGAGCTCCAGTATAAATGTTTCATTATGCACTTAACTATCCAGGATTTCTTTAGAATTTCAGGCTCTTTGTTCCCTGTCACATTGATTGACAGGTACGCTACCCCACATTTCATTTTGGAAACAGTCAAGTCGAGGACAAAAATGTCTCTTTCACTTTATGAATAAGAATGTAATATAAATGAGTGTGAATTTAAAGATAAAATAACAACACTTGGAATCATGTAGAATGGTTTCGCTAGGCTGGCTGAATGCTTCAATTGCTGCTGTAGTGATTTCCCCATTAAAAGCCTAGGACACTTACAGCAAAGGGAATTCAAAGCAGAGAGCACTGAATGTTATTTTTTCTGAATAGGCTGCCTCATTTGCAACAACTAATATTTTATGAAATCAAACATTAATCATTGACATATTCAATTAATCTACTCAGTCCCTCTGCTTCAAGGATTCTTGTGATTAAATTCATTTCTGCCAGGCACTTAATATGAAGTAATTAACTGCCCAATTATTGAATCACTGTGTTCATCCCAATGAATTATGTTGGATTGCCTTTGGCATATAACAAGCTAATATATCACAATAGGGCTTAGGAACCAGTTGATAAATGATATCAGTAACTTCATTCAGAATCAAGACTACAGCATTTCTTTTAATTTGCAGATGTTTTCCTTCCTTCCTGTTTTTACTGGAATATTGTTTCATAGTTGTTTTCTTGTAGTGGAATGCATACAAAAAAATAACCCTCTCCTCAACATCAATACACCCGCACTTAAAGGAAGGTAAGGAAACATGGCCGCAGTTTCTTCGTGTTCTAGTCTCCTGAAGGATTTGGAAATGTAGCTTCTCTTACAAAGTGCAATGTCTCTTTATGTGTTAAAGAACTTCCTAGTTTTAGTAGTAATGTTGTTCAGGATGTCCGGGGTTATGAAGGGTGCCATATAAATGAAAGCCTTTCTCTCCTATAGTCTTAAACTTGCCTTTTTCTATCTTGTAGCTAATTGATTTTTATCAAAAATCCATTGATTGCTTTGAAAGGGGGGTGCAGATCACTCCCATTTTTGTATCTTTTATCCCTCTTTCAGATTCCCTGTATTCATTTATTTTCAAGGCAGTAGACACTGTGGTTTAATGTTGAAGGAATTGCCACACCCTTGTCTACATTGCCTCGTTCTTGGATGTTTCCATTTAAAGATATTTAATTTAAAATTAAATACAATTTCAGCCATATCAGCTGCCAAATTAAACATGACTGATTTGTGAGCTCACCCTCACCATGGTGAAACTAAAGACAACGAGCATCTGTTATATTTATGATGAGCACTAAACTTCATTACCAAATGTATAAATCAATATGTGAATATTTAAAAACAAGACTTGTTATGAAACATAGAAATAGAAAAGAGGTGCAGGAGTAGGCCATTCAGCCCTTCGAGCCTGCACCGCCATTCAATATGATCATGGCTGATCATCCAACTCAGTATCCTGTACCTGCCTTCTCTCCATACCACCTGATACCTTTAGCCACAAGGGCCACATCTAACTCCCTCTTAAATATACCCAATGAACTGGCTTCAACAACCTTCTGTGGCAGAGGATTCCAGAGATTCACCACTCTCTGTGTGAAAAATGTTTTTCTCATCTCGGTCCTAAAAGATTTCCCCCTTATACTTAAACTCTGACCCCTTGTTCTAGACTTCCCCAACATCGGGAACAATCTTCCTGCATCTAGCCTGCCCAACCCCTTAAGAATTTTGTAAGTTTCTATAAGATCCCCCCTCAATCTTCTAAATTCTAGCGAGTGCAAGCCGAGTCTATCCAGTCTTTCTTCATATAAAAGTCGTGACATCCCAGGAATCAGTCTGGTGAACCTTTTCTGTACTCCCTCTATGGCAGGAATGCCTTTCCTCAGATTAGGAAACCAAAACTGTACGCAATACTCCAGGTGTGGTCTCACCAAGACCCTGTACAACTGCAGTAGAACCTCCCTGCTCCTATACTCAAATCCTTTTTCTATGAATGCTAACATACCATTCGTTTTCTTTACTGCCTGCTGCACCTGTATGCCAACTTTCAATATATATTAATGATTTGGACGAGGGAATTGAATGCAACATCTCCAAGTTAGCGGATGACACGAAGCTGGGGGGCGGTGTTAGCTGTGAGGAGGATGCTAGGAGGCTGCAGGGTGACTTGGATAGGCTGGGTGAGTGGGCAAATGCATGACGGATGCAGTATAATGTGGATAAATGTCCACATTAGGTCTCGTTGCATCTCCCCTTTTCCTAATCGGCCACCATTCAGATAATAGTCTACTTCCCTGTTTTTGTCACCAAATTGGATAACCTCACATTTATACACATTATACTGCATCTGCCATGCATTTGCCCACTCACCCAGCCAATCCAAGTCACCCTGCAGCCTCCTAGCATCCTCCTCACAGCTAACACTGCCCCCCAGCTTTGTGACATCCGCAAACTTGGGGATGTTGCATTTAATTCCCTCGTCTAAATCATAAATATATGTAGTAAATAGCTGGGGTCCCAGCACTGAGCCTTGCGGTACCCCACTAGTCACTGCCTGCCATTCTGAAAAGGACCCGTTTACTCCTACTCTTTGCATGGTGTATCTCACTAAAATGAGTGAACAAGATTTCATTTCAAAACTATCAGCAAGATTCAAAGATTCTCTCCAGACTTTAGTTAAATTTTGTTTATAGATAGAGTGTGAAAATATGACCCTTAGCCAACCAAGTCGTCGCCAACCAACGATCGCCCGTTTACTCGTTTTATGTTATCCCAGTTTTGGATCCTACACACGAGGAGCAATTTATAGAAGCCAATTAACCTACAAACCAGCATGAGAAAACCGCTCACAGAAAAACGTACAAACTCCGTACAAACAGCACCCTTAGTCAGGACTTTCACTACTTAGGATTAATGCTGATTCTATTCCAGGTACTGCAGAATCATTTCTAACAGCTAAATAGACACCGGGGGTAAGGCAAACACCCCCCTTTTCTCATTTATATTGTCCCGTATCACAGGTGGGTACAAGTCAGAGTATAGAAGCGAGATCGACCGACTGACCAAATGGTGCCAGCACAACAACCTGGCTCTCAACATCAGGAAGACCAAGGAACTGATTGTGGACATTGGTAGGGGAAAGATGAGGACCCACAATCCTGTTCATATCAATGGGACGATGGTGGCGAGGGTCAATAACTTCAAATTCCTGGGCGTGCATATTTCCGAAGATCCTGGACCCAGCACACCGATGCAATTATAAAGAAGGCACATTAGCGACTCTACTTCCTGAGAAGATTATGGAGATTTGGCATGTCAAAGAGGATGCTGACCGGTTGCATCGTGGCCTGGTTCAGCAAATTGAACGTCCAGGAGCGAAAAAGACTACAAAAAGTTATGACCACTGCCCAGACCAGATCCTTTGACCTCCCCACTGTGGAAGGGATCTTTCGTAGTCACTGCCTCAAAAAGGCAGCCAAAGACCCACACCATCCTGACCACACACTCATCTCACCATTGCCATCAGGAAGGAGGTACAGGAGCCTGAAACGTCCAGGAACAGTTTCTTCCCTGTAAAGAAGTGAAGTCTGACACACTTGTAACTTTACTTATTGTTTAATGAGCACTCGGGTTAAACATATTCCAGCACTGACTACTAGCAGTCTATAACCATGCTGGAACCAAGAGGGCGTGAGCGAGATAAGGAGAGTTATTATACTTGATAACTAAGGCATGGTTAGTGGTACTGAGGTAGCTATATTATTGGTTGCATGCACGGACCATCTACATCCTTCCCCTTAGAAATCAAAACAGGATTAGAGCCGTGGCAATGTAACAGCACAGGGCATGCGAGTTTAAACAAAGTTGCCGTAACGAACAGGTGGCTTGACAATGCGACCCGAAAGCGTGCGTACAATACCTTCCCCCCCCCCTATCGGAAAGAAGAGTGGGCGTAGCAGAGGCAGGCGAGAAAGTTAAAGCAGGATCAAGCGCAGACGAAGCTGGAAAGGCAGGAGGAGGAGGTGAACGCAGAGTAGGACAACTGGACAACACCAGGCGGCTGAGGAGGAGAAGAAGAATGCAAAGGAGGAGGAGGTCGCAGCAGCAGAGGGGTAAGCGGCATGCGGGGAACAGCAGGGAGACCGGCAGCGGCAGGCTGGAGCGGCAGCGGAGGAGCGTAATGACCCGCCGGTGCAGGCTTCGACTTGTTCACGGCCAGTAGGTGTTGACGGCACCGGCGATAGACAGTCCCTTCATAGTCCACCAGGTAAGATCTTGGGGAGTCAGCCATATCGACCACGGTCGCGAGGCGGGAATAGCCGGTGGTAGAGTGCATCCGAACGACTTGGCCTGGCAGTAGAGAGGACAGGGGGCGGCAGGACTTGTCGTGGGAACGTCGTTGGCTTTCATGCTTCTGGTCAATCCGCTGTTGGACAGTGGCAGGCTCGAGCACTTTGGGCAGCAGGGCCTGTTGGGCGATTGGCATGGGAGGTCTTGTCATCCGCGACATTAAACACTGAGCAGGGGAACCCATGGCTGGGTCCCGGGAGATGTTTCGTAGGTTGAGTAAGCCCAGGTAAAAATCGCAGTTGGACAGGCGCGACTGCTCCAACAGAGCCTTAGCACTCCGCACAGCCCGTTCGGCCAGGCCATTGCTCTGAGGATACTCAGGGCTACTGGTGTAGTGATGAAAGTTCCACCTGGCAGCGAAAGCTTTGAATTCGGCGCTAGTGAATTGCCGGCTGTTGTCGGTCTGCAAGCGCACAGAGGCACCGAAAGTTGCGAAGTGTTTGCGCAGCTTGCTGATGACCATCTCGGAGGTGATGGAGGGAAGTATGTCCACCTCAAACCAGTTGGAATACTTGTCGACCAGGACGAGGAACTGCTTGCCCCGCCATTCGAATATGTCGGCAGCCTGCAATGTCCAGGGCATAGTAGGCACCGGCTGCTGCAAAAGAGGCTGACGCTGCTGGTGTGGGGCAAGGCTTTCTCAGTAGCTCCGATCGCAACCTGATCCAGCATCCCCGTTACTAAAATGTCCCTAGTAAGCTGGTCAGTCATATTTTCAAATCGGCACCTCTGGGCAAGATAGCGCAGATCAGCAATAAAACATTCAACTGGCTCATCTGGCTGTTGTTTCTGCGTAAATAATCTGGCTCGCTCTAAAATACGGTTAGAGGGCAAGTCACAAATTTCAGCAAACTTCCGTAGCAAACATACCGGATCGTTGGCAGACTCCGCAGGCACTAGGACCTGATCGTTTTCATCCTGGACCGCAGGATTGTAGGCAAAAGCAAGTGCTCTCCTCATAGCATCAGGACCGGCAAGGTTCAGCAGGAGAGATGCTTTGACGGCGTCGGGATCGTTTCGGTGAACGATATTCATGTAGTGTGTGAAATCCAATTCGAAAGTCACCCAGCGCTCCGCTATGTCTGCATCAAAGACAAGGGGCGAGGGTTTACGGCACGAGGAGGCCATAGTAGCAAAGGGGTGCGAGAAAAACTCCGATAAAACAACACTTATAAAGAAATAAAATAAATAAATAAATAATGAACAGGAGGCGCGCGTTTTAACTATCTGACACCATGTAAAGAAGTGAAGTCTGACACACTTGTAACTTAACTTATTGTTTAATGAGCACTCGGGTTAAACACATTCCAGCACTGACTACTAGCAGTCTATAACCCTGCTGGAACCAAGAGGGCGTGAGAGAGATAGGGAGAGTTATACTTTATACTCTAAGGCGTGGTTAATGGTACTGAGGTAGCTATGTTATTGGTTGCATGCATGGACCATCTACATTCTCTACAGCCATCAGGCTATTAAACACTACAATGAATAAGCTCTGAGCTCTGAACTGCAAAATATTATTATTATTGCACTATATTTGTTATTTATTGAACTTTTACTTTTTTTTTCTTCCCTCGTTTTGTACCATGTTTACATATTCACATATTCTGTTGTGCTGTAGCAAGTGAGAATTTCATTGTCCCATCCGGGACATATGACAATAAAACACTCTTGACTTGGCTCTTGAATCTGGTCCTAATAATTGTCAGAATGAAAAAGAAATTAAACAGTGATACTGTTGGGGTCTTGAGCTGGACATTGAGGAAGTCGCTCTATTCACTGCTGCCAAGGTTAGTGATTTTTTGCCAGCAGAAAATTAATCTTTTTATGTATAACAGGAAGACTTGGAAGAGGCTAAGTTGGAGTCATGTACCAGCATAGGTATCCCTCTCCTAAAACGGTCTCTGCGTAAAACGGAGAGTGTTGGAGATGGGAAGATGTGGCTAGTGGTGGGATCCTGTTGGAGGTGGCGAAAGTGAGGAGGATTATGGGCTGTATGCGACTGCTGATGGATGTGAAAGGTGATGACTACGGGGACTCTGCCCCTTTTGCGACTGGGGGAGGGGGAGCAAGAGCTGCGGGATATGGAGGAGACGTGAGTGAGGGCCTCATCTATGGGAAAGGGAAACCCCGTTCCCTAAAGAATATGGTACAGAACACTTCATCTTGGGCACAGATGCGGCATACATGGAGGAATTTGTGGTAGGGAATAGAGCCTTTACAGGAAGTAGGGTGGGAAGAAATGTAGTCTAGATAGCTGTGGTAGTTAGTGGGTTTATAATAAGTGGAACAAGTGGAATCCGGTGGGTCCCAGTATGCCATTTGCAGCTTCATCACTGTCTATAATAAGTGGAACCCGTTGGGTCGCAGTCACACGGGAGGCCTGGACCCAGAATGCAACCCATTCCCCATACGCAATATTCGACCATGGTCCCCCAATGCAACGCATCTCCCAGTGCGATATTCCAACACTCAGCCATAGCCCCCATCTGTGCAGGCTGGCTCATTTCCCCTTATTCACCGTCCCTCATTGTAAACTTTAAAAAAAATGCAATTGCACTTGCTAAAGGACTCGGTGTACAGTGATAGCAACATTATAGCAGGCAGGGCTACAATCCCATTGTGATGTCATATCTGGTAACTGCCAGTGCAGATTGGAAAAATCTTTCTCAAAGTGGGGTTTTGTAAACCTAAAAATGTGATAATTTGTAAAATACAACATCTATGTGAATGAAATTTTGATAAAACGCACCACAAGACAGCTGTGAGTAAGGTGGTCCAAAAATTGTAGCACTATCGTGTAATGTTTTGGTGAAATGCACTCACAGACACGCACACAACATTTTTTTGCAATTGCCCCTCACAAGCCCTCCCCAGGTTACAATAGGATTCAGCTCCTGAGAACTGTTCATAACCTGAACAGTTCACGTCGGAAATGAGGGTACACAGCAATATATATAAATACAACAAAAACATAGGGTCAACCAAGGAAAACAGGTAGCTGGTAAAACAGGTACCAGTGCATTTAACTGAAAGCAGAACGCAGAATATTAAAATGTCAGGTCATATTCAAGGAGCTACTTAAAAGGAGTAGGATTTTTAAAAGTCAGCATCCACTTAACGAGGGTAGATTTGGCTTGCGGACACTGGCAGTCTGTTGGGAGCAGCCATGTGGGATGAGGCTGCATTGAGATGAAATGTCATTTGGAAGGTAAGTGTGAGGCTTTGATGTATGCCATTTGCAGCTTCATCACTGTCTTCATAAAAGTCAAGTAACTTACACTGCACTCCATCAGACACAGAGAACCATTTTTCTATCTCCCTTGTTTGAGGCTCCGCGGGCTCACCTTCTTCAGTCGGGGGCAGATCATCCATAATATCCCGCACAGTCTTTTGTCTTAAAACAGTAGAATGAGGGGGGATCTAATTGAAACATACAGAAACATACAGAATAGAGAAAGGCTTGGACAGAGTTGATGTGGAGAGGATGTTTCCACTAGTGGGAGTCTAGGACAAGAGGTCATAACCTCTGAATTAAAGGATGTTCTTTTAGGAAGCAGATGAGGAGAAATTTCTTTAGTCAGAGGGTGGTGAATCTGTGGAAATCTTTGCCACAGTAGGCTGTGGAGGCCATGTCAGTGAAGATTTTTAAAGCAAAGATAGATAGATTCTTGATTAGTAGAGATGTCAGAGGTTATGGAGTGAAGGCAATAGAATGGGTTGAGAGGGAGAGATAGATCAGCCATGATTGAATGGCGTAGAATTGATGGGCCGAATGACCTAATTCTACTCCTATTCCTTATAACCTTATGACCTTATGATGGTACTGAACCCAGGCACAGTGAAAAACTTTATTTTGCATACAATCCAGTAAGGTACAAACGTGCAAAAATTGTAGTGTCATTATCTGGTAATTATATAATTCCCCGTATTATAGTGCACAGAGCCGCCATTTTTCTGGATTAGCCAACTAATTTTCAAAGTTCTTAAGAGTGCAGTCTTATCTTGAACAACGGCTCATTGGCTTGGCAATGTCCTCTCCTTTGTCCTTTGCCATCTTGATAATGGCCCTTTGTCCAGCATCAATGGAAGATGAAGGTAGGCTCAACAACGGCCCTCTGCCCAACTCCTTCTTCACTGGGTGAGTGAGCCAGGCCTCCTGATGGTTCCCGGTTTGCGGCATGGGTCTTCAGTCTGCACCGGGTAGGCCATGCCTTCTGGGTAGGATTTGATCTACGCTGGGATAGCTGGGCCTTCCGAGTGATTCTTCAGACACCAGGTGACATAGAATTAAGGTGAGTGGGGCAACATTTCATGGAAACCTGAGGGTCAACCTTTTCACACAAGGTGGTGGGTATATGAAACAAGCTGCAACAGAAGGTAGACATAAAATGCTGGAGTAACTAAGCGGGACAGGCAGCATCACTGGATAGAAGGAATTGGTGACGTTTCGGGACAAGACCCTTCTTCAGTCTACCTTCGGTTTAAACCAGCATCTGCAGTTCCTTCTTGCAAGAGAAGGTAGTTGAGGCAGGTGCTCTAACAACATTCAAAAGACACGGACATGGATCAGAATAATTTAGAGGAATATGGGCCAAATGTGGACAAATAGGACTAGCTAATATAGGTCATTTTGGTCGTTAGGCAGAAGGACCTGTTTACATGCATTATGACGTTGATTCTAACCTTTCATATATTGCCTTGAATTGAGTTCCCATACTGCAGACGATGTCTGCATATGAGTCTGTATATGACTCGTGTCTGCATGACCCAAACAGTTCAAGTCAGTCAAGGTGCCTAAAAGAGATTGTCCCACTTGGTATATATCCCTAGATTTATATCTGAATTCATCTGGATAGAGATAACAAAATATATGCATTGTAAATTGGAGGTTCATTGTTCTAATCATCCCTAAAGTGAGTAACAAAGTTACATTTGTTTTTGTCTATTAACCCTCGATGGATTAAATATTAAAATATGAATTTGAATTTAAAGTAGATATAAAAAAAATTTTCATCTAAATTCTGCCCACTCAATAATTTTTGTAAATAGAATCTATGTGAAACAGAGACTTATTTTATTTTGAAGGCAAATTCTGTGTAGGGTATGTGGAAATGACTGAAGAAAGTAATATGTGGAGATGCTGGTAGCTGTCATGACATTGGGGAAACAAAGAATAGATTATGTTATTGTCCAGCAGAATTTAAGTGCAGAGCTTCATCTTGAGGAAGCCCCTCCCATGGGCGAAAATCCGGGGGGGGGGGGGGGGAACACACGTCCCCCTCATGTTTTGAGAAGTGGGGGACAATCCCTCCCCCCCCCCCCATGTTTTGTAATCCGGATTTTGAAATTCGGTGAAAAAAAAATCTATTAAAGGCTAGATGCAGGAAGATTGTTCCCGATGTTGGGGAAGTCCAGAACAAGGGGTCACAGTTTAGTGATAAAGGGGAAATCTTTTAGGACTGAGATGAGAAAAACATTTTTTACACAGAGAGTGGTGAATCTCTGGAATTCTCTGCCGCAGAAGGTAGTTGAGGCCAGTTCATTGGCTATATTTAAGAGGGAGTTAGATGTGGCCCTTGTGGCAAAAGGTATCAGGGGGTATGGAGAGAAGGCAGGTACAGGATACTGAGTTGAATGATCAGCCATGGTCATAGTGAATGGCGGTGCAGGCTTGAAGGGTCGAATGGCCTACTCCTGCACCTATTTTCTATGTTTCTATGTTTCACGGGTGTTTGCAATTGGTCAGGTGTGTTTAGTTTCCTCCTTAATGCAGGTATAAGACAGCTCTCAGTACAGAGTCTTTCCTCCAGTCTTTCCATCACCTTTCGAAACTTTTGTTGCTGTTTATCAATATGGGGAACCAAGTTGTGCCAATAAAAGTCAAAGAAGCCATTATGATTCAATTCAATTCAATTCAATTCAATTCAATTCAATTCAAAGCACTTTATTCGTCCCCGAGCGGCAATTTAAAAGGGCGCATTACAGTAGCTTTTTAAAAAGGGACACAATCAACAAACATAAGCAGCACGCATACTGCACAATCAACCAGCACACGCATTCCACAGACACACTGCACAATCACACAACACACACCGCACATCAACATTCAACACATAGTAATAGTTTTTAAAGTGCTTCCTAAGTGCTTCAATTAAAAAGTGCATATAGAAGGTTATTTCATTTCATATGTTCATGAGTCAGTGATCAGCATTAAAAAGCTGGACAGCCCTGGGGATGAAGGTTGCCTTCCCCCTCTGTGTCCGGCAACCCGGACAGTGGAGTCTGCGTCCTGAGGGGAGCCACTCAAACTCAGGAAACAGGATGTGAGAGGGGTCCTGAAGAATCCTGCGTGTTAACTTTAAAGACTGTTGCTCGCATAGGGCAGTGAGAGTTCGGACGGGCTGCTCAATGATTTTTGAGCAGACCTTGACCACATTCAACAGGCGGTTTCTGTTTTGCAGGGTGATGGAGTGGAACCAGCTAGTGAAAGAGAAGGTTATTACATTTTCAATGAATGCGTAGTAGAATGTGGTGAGAATGTCTTTGTTAATCCCAAATGACTTCAGGTTCCTGAGTAGGTACTGTCTCTGATGGCACTTTTTAAGGATTTCCTCTATGTTAGAGGAAAACCTTAGCAGGTTGTCGAAGGTTGTTCCCAGGTATTTGTATACCTCCACTATCTCCACTGGCTCCTGCTGGATGATAGTGGTGGCTGCCTCAGCCATCTGTCTCTGTTGGGGGGAAAAGTCACAATCATGTCCTTGGTTTTGTATTGTATTGTATTGTATATCTTTATTGTCATTTCCTCAGTATTCACATACCCAGAGGAAACAAAAAAACGTTGCTCCACCAGTGTCCATTCAGTGTGCATTAAAAATAAATAGAAATAAAAATACATGTATCATGAACAAATTTAACACTCTACTAAACATTCAACAGGCGTTCCGATCGGCAGCGGCACAACAGTGGCTCTGCTGCCGTGTGTCCAGGTTGGTGGTTGGTGCGCGATACTTGGCAGGGGGCAAAGTCCATTTAACAGTCTTATAGCCTGTGGGAAGAAGCTGAGGAGCACCCTGCTGGTTTTGCAGCTAATGCTCCTGTACCTCTTCCCAGATGGCAGGATGGAGAAAATGTAATGCGATGGGTGGTAGGGGTCTTTGATGATGGAGATGGCTCTGCTGATACATCTCTTCCTGTATATGTCCAGCAGGAAAGGGAGTGGAGCACCAATAATCCTGCTGGCGGTCTTCACAATCCTGTCTAGTTGGTGCCTTGCAGCTCCCAAACCAGGAAGTGATGCCGTAGGTCAATGTGCTCTCGACAGTCCCCCTATAAAAAAGTCCGTAGGTGTGTAGTGGGGAGACCGGCTTTACGTAGTCTTCGGAGAGGGTGTAGTCGCTGCTGGGCTCTCTTGACCAGTGCTGTGGTGTTGGCCGTGGACGTCAGGTCATCAGACAGATGTAGTCCTAGGAACTTCACGCTGCTGACCCTTTCCACATCAGCTCCGTCGATGTGCAGAGGTGTATGGTGTTGTTTCCCCGCCCTCCTGAAGTCAACCACCATCTCCTTAGTTTTTCCCACGTTAAGAATGAGGTTGTGGGATTTGCACCAACCTGTGAGCAGCTCCACCTTTGCTTATATTTAGCTCAAGACAAGACTTTTCACACCATACTACAAAGTCCTGCAGGGCTGAGCTGTGATGTTGTGTATGGCTGGGATGCAGAGACAGGAGGACTGTGTCATCAGCAAATTTTACAAAGTGGCATTTTGGCTGGGTGGATCTGCAGTCATCAGTGTAGAAAATGAAGAGAAGTGGGGAGAGGACACAGCCTTGTGGAGAGCCAGTGAAGGTGAAGAGGGTGTCGGACAAGGTGTGGTTCACCAACACCCTCTGTGATCTGTTGGTGAGGAAGTCTATAATCCACAGAGTGAGTTGGTGGTTGAGGTGGAAGCGGGTGATGAGCTTCTCAGCCAAAATATGTGGCTGCATGGTGTTGAATGCTGATGAGAAGCCTGCAAACAGAAGTCTGGCTGTGGCCTTGGGGATTTCCAGATGCTTATGGATGGTGTTTAAGATGAATATTTTTGCGTAATTGACACCCCTACCAGCCTGGTAAGCAAACTGCAATGGATCCATCATCGAGCCAGTTGCCTTGGTGATGTGCTCCTTGATGATCCTCTCCATGGCCTTCATGATCAGGGAGGTGAGAGCCACCGGTCTAAGGTCATTCAGGACCTTGGTGGTGCCCTTCTTTGGGATGGGAATCACTGTTGTGTTTTTCCACATCGCGGGGACTGTGCTGCTGGTCAAAGAGCCCTGGAACTGATGCTGGAACACACCTCCCAGCTGCTCAGCACAGTGCCACACGGTCCGCCCACAGATGTTGTCTGGCCCTGGAGCTGTGTTCTTTTTAGTCCTTTTGAGGGCTCTCACCACCTCTGATGTGTTGATGTTGAGGCCGGAGTCATCAGGTCTGAGTGTGGAGACGATTGATTCTAGCTGGGTGCTATTGTCCTTTTCAAATCTGGTGTAGAAGGAGTTGAGACTGAGAAACAAGAATAACACTGTTAGAGGCATCAGCCAAACCTTAGGCTTGCCAAAAACAACTGTTTGGGACATCATTAAGAAGAAAGGAAGCACTGGTGAACTTATTCATCGCAAAGGGACTGGGAGGCCAAGTAAGACCTCCGCAGCTGATGACAGAATAATGATTTTTATAATAAAGAAAAATCCCCAAATACCTGTCTGACAGATCAGAAACACTCTTCATGTGTGTATTTGTCAATGACCACTGTCTGCTGAAGACTTCATGAACAGAAATACAGAGGCTACACTGCAAGATGCAAAACACTAGTTAGTTGCAAAAATAGGATGGCCAGGTTCCAGTTTGCCAAGAAGTGCTTAAAAGAGCAACCACAGTTCTGGAAAAAAGGTCTTGTGGACAGATGAGACGAAGATTAACTTATCAGAGTGATGGCAAGAGCAAAGTATGGAGGAGAGAATGAACTGCCCAAGCCCCAAAACCATACCACATCATCTGTGAAACACTGTGGTGGGGGTGTTATGGCCTGGGCATGTATGGCTGCTGATCACTTATCTTCATTGATAATACAACTGCTGATGGTAGTAGCATAATGAATTCTGAAGTGTATAGACACATCCTTTCTGCTCAATTTCAAACAAATGCCTCAAAACTCATTGGCTGGTGGAATGTGGATTCCGCTGTTTATTTTAAATTTCAATTAATGTGTCTTGTTGCTTTTTACTTTGTATGGCTGGATGGTATTTCGAATGTCATTGTACCCTAATTGGTACATGTGACAATTAAATTGAATCTTGAATCTCGAACACAAAGGGTGGTGAGTATATGGAATGAACTGCTGGAGGAGGTAGTTTGGGCAGGTACTATCAATATGTTTAAAAAACATTTAGACAGGTACATGGATAGGATGCATTTAGAGGGATATGGGCCAAAAGCAGGCAAGTGGGACATGTAGTTGGAGCATGTTGGTCGATATGGGAAAGTTGGGCCAACAAACAGTTTCCATGCTGTATGACTCTATTTCATTCAGCCAAAGTAGATTGTCTACTGAACTACACATTGGAAGCTATTTACAATACCTAATTAACCCCATCAAATCTGCATGTTATTGGGGCAGCGGAGGAAAATAGAGCACCCAGGGGAACTTTTGTGATCACAGGAGAAAACTTCATGCAAACAGTATCAACGGTCAGGATTGCATCTTGGGACCCAGTCAGGCAGCAGCTGTTGGTGAGACTGCATTTAGAAAATTGTGTTCAGTTCTGGACGCCATGTTATACGAAATATATTGTCAAGCTTTAAAGGGTTCAGAAAAGATTTATGAGGATGTTGCCAGGACTAGAGGGTGTGAGCTATAGGGAGAGGTTGAGTAGGCTGGGTCTCTATTCCATGGAGCGCAGGAGGACGAGGGGAGATCTTATAGAAGAATACAAAATCATGAGAGGAATAGGTCGGGTAGATGCACAGAGTCTTTTGCCCAGAGTAGGGGAATCGAGGACATAGGTTCAAGGTGAAGGGGAAAAGATTTAATCGGAATCCGAGTGGTAACCTTTTCACACAAAGGGTAGTGGGTGTATGGAACAAGCTGCCACAGGAGGTAATTGAGGCTGGGACGATCCCATCGTAAGAAATAGTTAGACAGGTACATGGATAGGCAGGTTTGGAGGGATATGGAGCAAGCGCAGGCAAGTGGGACTACTGTAGCTGGGACATTGTTGGCCGGTGTGGGCGAGTTGGGTCTGTTTCCACACTGTATCACTCTATGACTTGTAGATATAAGGTCAGCTTCTGTGCAGGACATAGTAGCAGATAATTAGAAAATAGTTATACAATCTAGAGTCAACATTGTTCTATGAGAGGGAAATTTGATTTTATGACTAGTAATTATTTGGACATCTAACAAGTAAAGCAGATAAAGGAGATGCAAAAGATATAATCTATTTGGATATCTAGAAAACATTTAGTAAGGTAAAACTACAAAGATGATTGTTGGTTAGTTAATCATCCACTCATATCGACACTGGCACTGAGTCAATGGCACCAGTATCAATTTGGGTAGATTAGCTAACCAAGAGAAATCAAACCGTCAGACTAAATCATTCATTTTAGTTTGGCAAATTGAGTAAAATCAAAATGAGAGGCAAGTACCCAGTTATTTATAATCCTTAAAGATTTAGATGAAGGAAATAAGCATACCGTAGCTGGACTCAATGATACAAAAATATACAGGAATGCAACGTGTGAAAACAGAGCCATTGAAATGAAAAATAGGTTAAGCAAATAGTCAAACAAACAATGGCAGATGGATATAACATGAGGAAATATAACATTAGATGCAAAGTGCTCAAGGAATTCAGCAGGTCGGGCAGCATCTCGGGAGAATATGGAAAGGTTACATTTTGGGTCGGGACCCTTCTTCAGACTGATTGTAGGTGGACATTTGGTGGACAAAAGCCAGAGATGAAACGACAAAAAGCATGAGACAAAACGATTGAATAGTTGCAAATTGTGACGCTAAGGTTGTCCACGTTGGTCGGAATAGGGAGGTAGAATATTATTTATGTGAAGATTATAGAATATTGCTCTACAGATGGCCCCTAATATAAATTTTACAAAGTTATAATGTGGGGGAAGAAATACAGAAGGCGTGGAATATTGGCTTTGTTGCAAAAGAGACAAGTATAAATCTTGTTGCGGGGCCCTGAAGACACCATATTTGAAGTACTGCAGGTAGACACAAACTACTGGAGTAACACAGCGGGATAGGCAGCATCTCTGGAGCGAAGGAATGGGTGACGTTTCTGGTCGAAACCCTTCTTGAGACTGACATACAAAGATGTCTACATTGAAGTACTGCAATTGCATGTGGTTTCTGTGTTTAAGGAGGGATGTCCTTGCTTCACTGGGATGATTCCTGATTTGAAGTAATCAACTGAGGGTGAAATGTTGGGCCTATACTATGGGGAGAAGAAAGAGGTGATCTTATTGAAACCAATAGGGTTCTAAGGGGGATCATTAAGGAGGTTTAGCAATGTTTCCTCTTATGGAGGAATCAAGAATGGCCATAGTTTTAGAATAAGAGATTATTCATTCATATGGACAAAGAAGAATTTCTTCTTTGAAGCATGTGCATATTTAGAATTGTCTACCCTACAAACTTACAAAGACTGAATCCCTGAAAATGCTCTAGGTCAAAATGTCCCCCTTGTAAACCAAAATCTATCTTGTCCTTTAACATATTCAATGATTTGGTCTCCACAGGGTCAACAAAATGTTGGAGTTAAAGTTGATGGGCACAGCCATGAAATTGGAATTAAAGCCATGATCTTGTTGAACAGCAGAGAGGGCTTGATGGAGGGACACCCCTGTTCCTGTTTTGTACGTTTTTCTGTTCCGTAAATGCTACTGAACCACATCTTTCCCTTTTGTGTCTGATCTGTTTATCAGTATGAGTTAAGATGGTACATATCATAGTATTATAACAGCAGTGCTGGCACTCCTGGTTGTAAGGCAGCTTGTAATCCAATGATCCATGCTGGAAAATACATGCGTTGGTGACAGAAATAGTTCAGAAGACAGACACAAGATAGACACAAAATTGTTGGAATTACTTATTGGACACTTGCTCTCAGTTTCATGTCTGTGGAATCAAAGTTAAGCAGTCATACAGTCCTTTCAAGAGAGGAAAGAAGATAGAAGCCAAGGTAAAGCGATGTTGCAAAAGACAATACACGCAGGGATGTAATGCTGAGGCTCTGTAAGGAGATGATAAGGCCGCATTTGGAATATTGTGAGTAATTTTGGGCACCATATCCGAGGAAGGATATGCTGGTTGTGGAGAGGGTCCAGCGGAGGTTTACAAGAATGATCCCAGGAATGTGTAGGTTAACCTATGATGAGCATTTGTCGGCACTGGGGTTGTACTCGCCGGAGTTTAGAAGAATGAGTGAGTTTCAATGTCTCATTGAAACATACAGAATAGTGAATGGCTTGGATAGAGTGGATGTGGAGATGATGTTTCCACTAGTGGGAGAGCCTAGGACTAGAGGTCATAGCCTCAGAAATAAAGGACGTTATTTTAGGAAGGAAATGAGGAGAAATTTATCTCAGAGGGTGGCGAATCTATAGAATTCTTTGCCACAGAAGGCTCTGGATGCCAGGTCAGTGGACATTTTTAAGGCAGAGATAGATCGATTCTTGATTAGTACAAGAGTCAGCAGTTATGGGGAGAAGGCAGAAGAATGGGGTTAGGAGGGAGTGATAGATCAGCATTGATTCTACTCCTATTCCTTATGACCTTAAAAGTTTGAAATGTCTCAATGGAGACCTTTTTCTTTAGAACAGAGATGCTTAATGAATAATGTCATGGGTTCATCAGGTCATCGTGAGAGCAAGGCTGTCCTTCTCCAGGACAGTCAGGAAGTCACAAATGTACCAAAACTGAAGGGATAAAGTAAGTGCATCTCTATTGTTCCCAAAATGTAAATCTTTAATGTTCAATTTTTTATAAAACATTCATTCACTGGCAACAAACTAATTTTGCTAAAATGTTTGGTGTTATTTGTGAATCTTTCTACAGTCAAATGCACATTTTACAGGGCATTAAAATAAAATATACAAAATAGTTGAAACCATTAATCTGTGATTTATCTAACATTCACTTGTAAACTACAGACCATATTCAACAAAATTATTGCATCTACAACAAATCCACAATTAACACCAAATATACAAAAATAAAAAACAAGTTTTTAGGAATAATACAATGATTCTGGTTCTTGACATTTAATAAGACCTTGTTACATCCTAATGTTAAACTTCTATTCAGCATTTTTAAAATCAATTAAACATTATTATTAAACGACAGCTCTGTTTGTGATCTCAGATAGTCTGCCAACTTTTTCCAATGAATTGAATGTGTTCTTTGGCTTTCATTCTTAGCGAAGCTATACTGGAGTTTCTCTGGTCTGCATCTTCCAGAGGAAACTTATCCACATAAGCTGTCCCACATTGAAAAGTTGTGGGAGTGATGGCACCCATAGGTTGCAAGCTGTGGGTTAAGGCTGGGGAGTTTAAGAAAGGTGGAGGAGTATAGCTGCTCTGCAAACCCTGAGATGTGGTAGTCATGAAACCTGGTAGGTTCTGCAATGCCGTTGGGCTGGATATTGGAGAAGTGAGCCAAGGATCCAGTGACAAGTTACTGTTCAGTGTGCCCATGGCCGAAGGCTGTGAAGGTCTATTAAAAGAAAGCATGGGTGAATCCTGCAACTTCATTGCACTAGTTTCCAACTTTTCTTGCCGCCTCCACTTGGCTCTTCTATTTTGAAACCAGACCTGAAATAAAAGAGCATTATGGTTTCACATTTATTGAACATTTATATTCATAGTTCTATCTTTAATTTTGGCATGGAACAGTGTGCTTCTTGACTGACAACTCCAGACTTCATTATTTGCTTTGAACTGCCATATCTGATCATTAATTCGGCATAGACTTGGGTTAAAATTGAATTGCATGAAAATAACTTACATGACTTCCAGAGGATCAAGGTATACGGCTAGGTATTTTGAACAAACAATTCTGCAAGTTGCAGTTGACGGCAGATACATAATGACAAGTACTCAACATGCAGATTATTGTCTTGGAATTTATGATAGAGCAATGTATTGTCTGTAAAAATGGAAAACTGAGCATGTACTTGATGTGGAGTTTTAAGCCTTTCATAGCTTTATCCTTACTGTGGCTATGCAGAGATAACACAATAGGTATCAATTATATTGATGCATGGTGAAGAACATTTCTATGCAGATGGGCAACTGAGAAGATTCCAGCCTAGTTGTGTACTTGGTGATATTCCCATTAAAATTATTTCAATCATTGGAGAACTGTGACGGAACCTGTTCAAATTGAGTTGCATGAAGGTTTTGAGATTATTGGTGGCACAGTTAGCATTCTTAGTGGGTTAAGTAAACGCTGGGTGCATTTTGTAATTTTACAGGAGTTTTAAAGGATCCTCTGAACTCTGGGACGGCTTTGACATTGCAGTTGTAAACCAGAATATTGTGTGACTGCTTATCCCCCCCCAGTGGTCTCTCTCTGGGCCCTCGTGTTGTTTCAGGCAAGGATCTAACGTTTGATATGCCTGAATATATATTAAGTAAAGAAACACTCTGGAAAGTCCTGGGATGTCAGGACTGTCGTATGAAGAAAGACTGTTTTAAGGGGTTGCGGCTAGAGGAAGATCTAACGTTTCACAGACATAAGTCCTTTAAAACCGAATGATAAGATTTTTTCAAGAGAGTGAAGGAACACTCCACAGAGGGTAGTTGAGGCCAGGAATTTAAAGGGAGTTATGTGGCATAAAAGGCAAAATATAGCAGCATATGTCATATTGAATGGGTGCATAGGGGCCGCAGAATTAGGAAATTCGGCCAAATTATGCCATTTATGCCATTCAATCATGGCCGATCTATCTTTCCCGCTCAACCCCATTCTCCTGCCTTCTCAACATAACCCCTGACACTTGTACTAATCAAAAATCTAGCAATCTCTGCCTTAAAAGTATCCATTGACTGCCTTCTGTGGTAAGTATATGAAATTCTAATCATTTTAATAACCTCAACTTGGAACAGTACAAATCAGTTTAATATCAACAACAGCTGACTGGTGTTAGGCCGATGCGGCAGTTTGGAAGTGAATGTCTAGCATGAGAAACGTTGCTTACATTTTGAGGAGAAAATCTGATGCATAGGGATATTCAAATTGAACATATCAGCCCAAGCAACAGCTGACAGATAATCCACAAAGGCAATTTTGCTCAAATTGCAATTCGATATGGATTTGAAAGAAGAAAAAAAACGGTACCATAATGTTTTTTGTGAATGTGTAGAAATAGATAAAGGCAAATCTTGGATATTAATAATTCTGTTTATGAAATGTGGCAGTCACTAACAAGGGCGGCATTAACCACCTCTTCCTCAATTGGAAGGCAGTTAAATCAACCACACTGGTGGTTCTGGAGTCACATAAAGGCTGGTCAAGGTAAGTACCCTTCCCTTGAAGAATGTAGCAAGCCAGATGGACTTTTACACAATTGTATATGTTTAATATTTCCCATTACTGATAATGAATGACATTTAAGTTTGCATTTAATTTCTTCATCTGTTGTGACAGGATTTGAACATTCCCTAGGATCTACAGCTGAGGTCACTGTCTGCTAGCCCAGTGACCTTACTATTATGCTGTCATACCCATTAACTAATTGCTAGTAAATGTCTGGAAGGAACATTTAAACATTTTCCTCAAATCTTCTTAATGTTTTTCCTCAAATCTTCTTAATGCAAGAGTATTGATGACCTTGATATTCTAATCCTGGCAGCCTTCTAGTAAATATCTTTTGCACCCTCTCCAAAGCCTCCACATCCTTCCTTTCATGATGTGACCAGAAGTCCAGAAAAAAATCCCAGCAAAAGGAGCACTACTGACAAACTACCTGCTGACACCATTAAGCACCACTTGATCCATCTGCAGGAAAGTCCCCCCCCCCCCCCATCCACCTCTGCAGATCCCCACAGAAGCCAATCATCCTCAACCCCAAAGGACTGCTCAAGAAACACCTTAGTGAGTTCCTTACCTTGAATTATTCAACGTCAGTGTGTACTGACGTTTGGCTGATTGTTAGGTGTGAAGCTGAAAATGAATGCGTGCATTTAAATTATAATGTGTGCATCATTGGAATTAGGAAATAAAGACCGTTGGCCAAAAAAGATTATTATTCAATCAGTTGAAAAATGTAAACTTTCTTGAATGGTGATCAGTGTACAGAAAACAAGTTATGGTCTTTCAAACAAGTTTCTCACCTTTTTCAATAAAGCATAAAATTGTCACCATAAAAACTGTCAGTCCAGAATTTTATTGGAATAGAACTTTGCATGACATCACCAATTTGTAACTTTTGTCTCATTTATTAAATCAAAAAACAATGTTTATAAATTTCCTATTAAACAGTGAATAGCAAAGCCTTCAGTTATCTCTTTAACCAATGTGATTTACAAAGAATTTGTGAAATGGCAGGCGTGAAAGTAAAGCACATTACTGCCAGATCAGATGAACAGAAACAAATAAAGAGCAGGAGCGAAATGATGGATTATGAGAACAGAAAAAGGGTCAGAAAGGTCAAGCAAAAGAATGTACTTGCCTCTAAAATTGTAATTTTCTGCAGAAAATTCAATTCACTTAACAGCAGCGATGCTGCAATTGTACAAAGCTCACAGGGAGGTTGACATCAATCTATCAAGTTATGAAACAGATCAAATTGCCCAGCATCTTGAGCAATGCAAAACTAGCTTCCCTCTTTGCTGGGTTACTTGCACATTAAATATAATATCATATTTTATACTTGCCTTTAATTCAACTAATTTATCATTTTATTTAAACTCATTTTATTTCCATTGACATTAAGTGTTAAAATAATAAATATCGTGCCAATGAAAAAATGATTCTGGAATTATAACTGTAGTCCTTGCCTATTTCTTTTCTTTAAAAATGTATTTCAAGAAAAGTGGCTTCTCCAACGTATATCCCGCCTCCATCTTCAACCATTCATACCTTCAAACATTCATATGGGCTGGCTTGGGCGCATTCCGATAAATGAACCACACACCAGGTTTCAGAAAAAAATAAGGGCAGATTGCTGGAAAGTTACTTTATTTAAACCATTCCGTTTAACATTTTATTTAAATTGCAGAGAACGCATCCATAAAAAAAATCGTGAATTTTGTCGATCTGAATGTGTACAATCTGTCTTTAATGCGTTTGCTATTTCTGGTGAGGTCAATGAGCAACTTGGATATGAAGAAATACGAGGGGCATATACAGGACCGTGGAAAGGGATCGTCGATGATTTCAGTGAATGGCATAGCGGAAAGGAGAGGCGAACTGACACACTCACTCCTGTTTTTAATTTTTTTTTGTTCTTGGGCTGCGACCTAAACTTGCTGAACGACAATACTTTTTTTAATATGAAAAAAATACGGTAGGAAGCGGCAAAGACAAAATATTTTTGTCTTTTGATCCCAACAAAAAAAGCGACAATTAAAATCGTATTTGTTTTGTGTAACTAAAATGAATATAACTGAACCATAAATAAATAAATTAGATATTGGAGCTATAACAGCACAGATTTAATGTTTGAATAACTTTGTGTTCATTATTAGTTTTACTGGTCGATGAAATTGTTCCCTTGCTTTTGTAAACTCAGCCTAGAGCCGTATTTTATGTTTTAAAATATATATTAAGTTGTTGAAGTGCGTTCTCTCCAATGAAATCCGCATGTGATACAATTCAAGCTATTCGGATGAGAATATAGACGGCATGATTATTATGTTAGCAGATGATATGTGAGTGGCATTGTGAATAGCTAAAATGGTTATGAAAAATTACAGCACAATCCTGATCCATTGGGGAATGGTTATTGAAGTTCAATGTAGATAAGTGCGAGGTGTTGTATTTTGGGAAGTCAAACCAGGTCAGGACCTACACAAAGAATGGCAGGCTTCTGGGGTGTTCTGGGGCAGAGGGATCTGGAAGTGCAGATAAACAGTAACAAGTCTACAAAGTGCCTTTGGAGTAGGATCTTATAGAGGTGTATAGATCATGATGGGAATAGACAGGGTGAATGCAAATAATCTTTTGCGCAGAGTATAGGAATGAAAAATCAGAGAAGGTAGGTTGAAGGGGAGAGGTGAAAAAAAATAATAGGAACCTGAGCGGCAACCTTTTCACCCAGGATGTGGTGGGTTTATTGAACAAGCTGTCAGAAGAGGTGGTTGAGGCAGGCACTATAACATTTTAAAGACATTTGGACAGGGACATGGATAGGAAAGGTTTAGAAGGATAAGGGCCAAATGTGAGACTAGTGTAGATGAAGAATCTTGGGCTGTATGGGCAAATGGGTCCAAGCATCTGTTTCAATGCTATATGCTACACTATTGAAAATGTGAAAACACCTGATGAACTGCTATACCAAAACAAAATTGAGAGAGTTAGATTTAGTTCTTAGGGCTAACGGAATCAATGGATATGGGGGGGGGGGGGGGGGGGGGGGGGGGGGGGGGGGGGGGGGGGGGGGGGGGGCAGGAATGGGATAGTGATTTTGGATGATCAGCCACGATCATATTGAATGGTGGTGCTGGCTCGAAGGGCTGAATGGCCTACTCCTGCGCCTATTTTCTATGTTTCTATATCCAAAATCAACACATGCAGGAAACAAAAGCAGGAAAGCCTCACCTGCACCCTGACCTCCGGCAAGTTGACTTTCATGGCTAGTTCCTCTCTGCTGTACACATCTGGGTAATGAGATTTCTCAAAGGCTCTCTCCAGCTCGTGGAGTTGGTAGGTGGTGAATGTGGTTCGGTTTCTCCTGTGTTTCTTCTTGGGCTGGTCCTCGTCCAGCAAGTTACTGTCATGTTGTTTGGTTTTCGCTATGTCTGGCCGGAGATATTCTCCATTGCTATTCGTACAAAAGTGATCTGATCCGAACACAGAGAAAAGAAAACAAGTGGCAAGTTTGTTTATTTACTCACAATACAACCAACCTACAGCGTTATAAAGGTGAATTTAACAATTACTTCAGAGATGGAAATAAAGGAACTGTTAATCGCCCTTTGCTTACCAGTACTAATTTCAACCAGTTTTGTTTAAAAAAGAGTGAACGTTTGCTCTCGAATAAAACTTTAATTTCACCGCCACAGCGTAATTATACAATTTGACCCAGTTTAACTAAATACTAATGTAATTGGTATATTTACACTAATATAACGTGTTGACACCGATGCCTTTGGCGACTTGGGCCTAGTTTGCTTTGAATAGTAAAGGTATCAGGGAAACAAAACACTTGTTACCGTCAAAACGTTCCGTGTTTGCTTGTTCATGTTTTAAGTTTGACGCTCTGTTGCAACAATCCCGGCCATTGCCTGTTCCCGCTTCTTCCACATTCCTGGAGTTTCTACTGGAAGGGAAGGTTGGATGGGGTACTGGGTCTTCTTTAGTAAATCCCAAGATCGCGTCTATACTGTGCACCCTGGCAGAAGCGGTCCCCGCACCCCTTCCCAAGCTCCCAAATGATGACAAACCTTCGTCCATCACGTTGTAGCCGGAGCAGAGGAAACGCATGGATTATTGCCCGAGATATTAACTAACAGTCCTTCAGGAAATAAAACCTGTTTTTTTTTATCTTCAAAATAAAAACTGACTGGTGTTTAATGTTGTCACCTTTCAGGTTCTTCCGCTAGGGTAACTATCGCCAGTCACCCTGTTAGTTGAATTATTTAGCCGCGAGCCTTCTAATTGGGTTATTTATTTGCCGGTGGCTTAAGTGTGCCAGTAGTTGAGGAAATTTACTCGAAATATATGGCGAGAGTGTGGTAACCGTGTTACTGCAAGACACGTTTGGAGGACAAGCCCTTCGACTCTATTGTGGCTCCAGCGCGCATATCCTTAGTTTAAGTAATCACTGGTTCACCAGTTCGCTCTTCAAGGACCCAATAACTTCCTGCGAGCTGCTCACAGATTTCCAATCAGCGAAGACCGTCTTATTAAAGACTTCAAGCTCCTTGGCTGTTAGAAGCGGCGTGTTCGAACTTCTTTCTTGCACTTCTGGGAAGCCTCTGGCGAAATTTCCTTATAAATCTTGGACCAATCTTTGTGTATCCCAGCTGGCGCTGGATGAAAGGATGAGGGGGTGGAGCGGGTGGGGATTAGAATAGAGCTTGTTCAAAAGAACAAGATCGAACAATTGCACATCCTTAATAACTACACAGATTACAGATGTATGATGTATTTAAAACAAATTATAACTCAATCCCTTAATAAACTTTGGTTTTTCACTATACAATGAAAGATGCTACGTTACTTCAATCATACAATACAACTGTAAATAAATGTATTGTTAATCTGGACTTTAAGGTAGCCGCACTGTGTCATCTGAACATTATTAATATTAAAGCAAAAGTAGTTGTATAATTATTAGCTGATATTAATAAGGAATTGTGAAGGGTAAAATTATATATCCTTCTGACACATCCTCATTGGTCCCGTACATTAAATGGTAAATAGCCTTAGTGAATGTTGTATCTGTTCTAAATTAGGATAGAAAATACGAATGCGATGTAATGTTTAACCGTGCTATTATTTAAATTCAGTGACGGAATGGCTTCATAATTTGTAATTATCCAATAAGAATTATTTGGCTCATATTCGTTCAGTTATTTAGCTTCTGTATGCGTGCGTGTTCTTCTTTTTTGTCTCTCCAATCTCAACATTGAAAACTTCTGTCAGACTCGGTACATTGGAGAGAATGGTGCCATCTCGTAATTACTCCAAATACGCCTGAGCGCCTGTTGCTTGTTGAAACGGAGAATTATGTTAAGGGACATTTGGGGAACGCTTTGTAAAATGAAGAGATCCCTTGAGTAACAATGACTGGGAACTGTGTTTCAAGGAGACGTTGCCAG
This sequence comes from Leucoraja erinaceus, assembly GCF_028641065.1. NCBI lineage: Eukaryota > Metazoa > Chordata > Chondrichthyes > Rajiformes > Rajidae > Leucoraja > Leucoraja erinaceus. Next base: position 25,492,643 of record NC_073377.1, read on the forward strand.
TAATCTACTTCAAGTGTGACATGTGTGCCAACGAGGGCTTGTTAGGTCGTGTATTTGGGTCCATTGAAATGTCTATTATATTAATTAATGATTTAATGGGATTTATCTTTAATTAGTTTATCCATAAGAAGAAAATCTGGCATCAAGTTGCTTTTTCGTTTGCGCGTCCATAACATTCACTATAGCTCTTTCCTCAAGTTTATTGCTGAAAAGTTTCTACTTTGGAGACGCATTAACCGATGGATTTCTTGATATCGATTATATATTTAAAATTAACGACGGGTCCTTTCACACTAAATGGTGTCGGTTTATTTTCAGAATGCAAATAGTTATTTATTAATTCCTAAAGGGATCTCCTAGAACAAATCCTTTGCGCCGCGCTTTTCATTTCTTGTGAAATTAATGTTTCTGGCGAAGGAATGGGGCCTGAGTTTCAGTGGCCATTTTTCATGGTGTGATTTTCTTTCCACTAATTTAGACGAACAGAATGAACAGATTCAACATATGTGATATTTTCTTTCACTTGAGCCAAATAAAGGAACCGTCGCTGTTAATTGTTAACTACTTGCACGTCTCCGCGTTTATGACAACACTGAAATTGTCTTAATATTTAAGTTACGGCATACACTAGTATCCGTCCCACTTTGTAAATAAAGCAAACAAAGGTTAAAGTGATCACTGCAATTAGAGCTAAACAGAGTGGCTGCGCCTTAAGTCCAATGCCCACACGCTGCTAAGAGGATTAAGGCATTTTCCAATTTAAGACAGTTTAGAACGGCTGAGCGTTTCTAATGACGAGGCGGTGTTATCTTTTATTTACAATTATTCCAGAACTCGGCTTTCTCTGCATACAATTTCCTGACAGCCAATGACATGTTGTCACGGTAACAGGGTGAAGTCAGGCATAAAAGGTCCAGAGATGGCTATTGTGAGCAATTAAAAAGTAAGTCAATAGTGTTGGGTGAGTTGACGGTGCGCCCTCCCAGCACTCGGCGAAGTTGTATTGTCCAACCTCAATAACACGTATATTTCGCTTGCTACCAGCTAGCGCTGCTTAATGGTCTTGCCGGCGTCCTGATACTTCCCATCTAGATCTGCTTGTAATTTAAGTTGAACTCAAAAAACTTGAGGAAATCATTTGCTTGGCTTAACCTATTCCCGAACCTGTTAATAAACCTTTTTAAGGTAATTATCAGTACGGAGAAGGGAGCTTTATTATGTAGCAATCCGGAATCATGGGCCAATGTCCTGATGAGTCCAAGGTAAGGAACCTGATAGAAGAGGCGTCCCCAAAATTTCAACAATTTGTTTCAAACTTGATACGTGCTTGTCAGTCGGTTGCCTTTCGAGTTCAGAGAGCACAATTAAAAGTTAATGTCTTCCTATTTTTGCGGTCTATTGAAATAGTTGTACGTAACCCACAGAAGAGTGGACTTTGTTGTTGTGAGATTCCCTTACATGAACACCAATTAATGCTAATTGCGTGTCAGCTTCTCTGTGTCTTTAGCTGAATAAATGGTTGGGATAAATCCGAATCAGTTCGTTCACAATCAGGGTGGTCAGATGGATTTTATTGGATTTTCCTTAGTTTAGGATCCGGAGGCAGAAAATAAAGGCGAAAAGGCAATTTTATTTAGGAGCTCGAATTCTCTTAATTTGTATTGAACCGATGGGACATTACGATTCAGTTGCTACACTTGTTTAACTAAAATAAAATCAATGACATTTTTGTATATTTTCCGCTATTCAAGGATAATTATTATTTTAATTATCAAATACGAGCTTGGCATGACGAATAATAATGAGTAACATTTCAAACATAATATTTTCCCTGTATATTTTTCAATTAGTAATAACTTGTTGAATTCCCCATTTAAACGACGACCTGTTGTCGCTTTTCTTTCGATCTAGGATTTGAACTCGGGACCAATAACATGTAAACCACTTTGTGCTCCAGCGAGGGCGGCCGACGTTTCGGCTAAAAGAAGCGATGTTTTAAAACGCCGGGGCTAGGATACATTGCTGTAGCGGAACGGAGCGAAAGGACGTCATAAGGGGAGAGGAAAATAGATCAGCCACGGTCAAATGGCGGAGCACATTCAATGTCACTCTGAGAGCTGTGAATCTGTGGAATTCTCTGCCACACAAGGCAGTGGAGGCCAATTTACTGGATGTTTTCAAGAGAGAGTTAGATTTAGCTCTTAGGGCTAAAGGAATCAAAGTATATGGGGGTGGGTGGGGGTGGGGGGGGGGGGGGGGGGGGGGAGAAGCAGGAACGGCGCACTGATTTTAGATGATCAGCCATGATCGTATTGGATGCCGGCGCTGGCTCGAAGGGCCGAATGGCCTACTCTTGCAAACACCTATTTTCTATGTTTCTAATAGCCTAATTCTGGTCCTAGGTCTTATTGTCTAATGGATTGTGCTCACGTTGACAATTAAGTTGGAATCGATATCATCCTTCATCTTCAAAACAAATACAAAGACAATACACTGCCAGTACACACTGCAAAGTGTAATAAAATAATCGTTATTATTTGCGAATAACACACACACTATTAGTAATAAATGGGCGGCGCTTCAAAAAGGCACTAGAAAGGTTCATTTATTTCACATCTGCAGTTGATCTGCAAACGTGATGTTGGACCTTTAAGTGAAGGAAATCTAGAACTGTATGTAACCAGTAGTGAAGAAATAACCACCACATCCAATTTCAACATAAGGAACTGCAGATGCTGGAATCTTGCGTAGAACATGAAACGTTTGGTTCCTTAGCAGGTCATGCAGCATCTCTGGAGGACATCGATAGGCAACCCCGAAGAAGCCCCCCGATCCGAAACGTCGCCGATCCATCAGCTCAAATGATATGCTGCCAGTGTGAGTCGCTGACTTACTCCAGCACTTTGTATTTTACTCCGGCTGTTACATGATTTGCAGGAAGTCTTGGAGATACCTATTGTGATTTGCACACAACCTTGCTTTCCGCTTCGATTTCTAGTTTATGAAAAAAAAAAATGAAATGATTCAATTTATTGTCATTGTCAGTGTACAGTACAGAGACAACGAAATGCATTTTTAGCATCTCCCTTGAAAGGGAGACACAGGGCGTCGCGGTGTGCCCGCGCCTGCCGCCGTATGAGGCCATTGATGTGAAATTGGCTTCGGTGAATGATACCTTGTTGCAGCACATACCAGTGATGGAGAGGGTGTATATTGAGTTGGGTGCTGGTTTAGCAATCCGATATGTCCTGAAATACGGCAAAGTACTCGAGTGGTTGGTGTAGGCAGGAACTGTAGATGCTGGTTTACACCGAAGGTAGTTACAGAACACTGGAGTTAAACTCAGCAGGGCAGGCAGCGTCTCCGGATAGAAGGAATGGGTGACGTTTCGGGTCGAGACCCTTCTTCATTGAACCCTTCTTCAGTCTGAATAAATCTCACCCATTCCTTCTCTCCAGAGATACTGCCTGTCCCGCTGAGTTACTCCAGCAGTTTTTTTGTGTGTCTATTTGGAGTGGTTGGTATTCTCTTCGCGCGCCTGGCAAACATAGAGGTAGTAAATCGGCTTTTGGAAGTTTCGGGAGGTGAGTCATGTTCTCCAGCTTTCGATTTGATAGTCAATCGACGAACATTGACAGTTTAAAAAAAATGCTGGAAACCTTTAAAGCAGAAAATAAGGGAAATACTCTGCAAATGTGGGAGGAGAAACAAGGAGAATGCAAGAAGAGTTTCCAGCCGATTCTTCTTCCATTGGGTCGTGTTTACTCTTCAGCATTTCCAGCATTTTTTGTTTTTTATTTCGGGCTTGTGGTAAACCCAACCCCTTAACGCGCTTAAGACTGAATGATCAACCACACCTTCGATGATCAGAAGAATAGATGACCTAGTTCAACATTATCTATCATATGGCAGATGTTACCTGTGACTGCCTATTGCGCGTTTTTAAGTGTTAAATATTAAGTGTTTACTAAAAAAAAATGAATGCAACTACTTATGGCCTGATGTTTTAAAATAATGTGAGCTTTAGTTTCATTTTGTGTAGAATAGAATAAAATGATTTGGTAACATTTGGACTAAACGTTTTATATCTCATCTTGTAAAATAATATAATATTATCTTTTTGCTGCTATACTATTTGGTCCATTTCATATATAATCTTAAGGTTATATGCCAGATGTTTGGCATATTTAAGTAGCCTACAATTTAAAACTTGTTAGTAAACAATCATATGCCAAAAGGTGTACAAATTTGGATGCCAATATTTTGTCAATCCTAAACATCAGACGTTCTATCCTGGACATAATTTTGGATGTTACTACAAGGATAAACAATGAGTTGATATTTACTCAATGAAATATTTTGGTTTTAATCAGATACAAATTTCCCAAACATCAGAGAATATAGACCCAATCCATTCAACCTTTCCCCAAAGAATAACATTATCCCAAGTTTTCTTTCAAAAATATAACCATATAACCATATAACCATATAACAATGCAGCACGGAAACAGGCCATCTCGGCCCCACAAGTCCGTGCCGAACAAATTATTTTCCCCTTAGTCCCACCTGCCTGCACTCATACCATAACCCTCCATTCCCTTCTCATCCATATGCCTATCCAATTTAGTTTTAAATGATACCAATGAACCTGCCTCCACCATTTCCACTGGGAGCTCATTCCACACCGCTACCACTTTCTGCGTAAAGAAGTTCCCCCTCATATTACCCCTAAACCTCTGTCCCTTAATTCTGAAGTCATGTCCTCTTGTTTGAATCTTCCCTATTCTCAAAGGGAAAAGCTTGTCCACATCAACTCTGTCTATCCCTCTCATCATTTTAAAGACCTCTATCAGGTCCCCCCTTAACCTTCTGCGCTCCAGAGAATAAAGACCTAACTTATTCAACCTATCTCTGTAACTTAGTTGTTGAAACCCAGGCAACATTCTAGTAAATCTCCTCTGTACTCTCTCTATTTTGTTGACATCCTTCCTATAATTGGGCAACCAAAATTGTACACCATACTCCAGATTTGGTCTCATCAATGCCTTGTACAATTTTAACATTACATCCCAGCTTCTACACCCAATGCTCTGATTTATAAAGGCTAGCATACCAAAAGCTTTCTTTACCACCCTATCTATATGAGATTCCACCTTCAAGGAACTATGCACGGTTATACCCAGTTCCCTCTGTTCAACTGTATTCTTCAATTCCCTACCATTTACCATGTACGTCCTATTTTGATTTGTCCTGCCAAGGTGTAGCACCTCACATTTATCATCATTAAACTCCATCTGCCATCTTTCAGCCCATTTTTCCAAATGGCCTAAATCACTCTGTAGACTTTGGAAATCCTCTTCATTATCCACAACCCCCCCTATCTTGGTATCATCTGCATACTTACTAATCCAATTTACCACACCTTCATCCAGATCATTGATGTACATGACAAACAACAAAGGACCCAACACAGATCCCTGAGGCACCCCACTAGTCACCTGCCTCCAACCCGATAAACAGCCATCCACCATTACCCTCTGGCTTCTCCCATTCAGCCACTGTTGAATCCATCTTGCTACTCCTGCGTTTATACCCAACAGTTGAACCTTCTTAACCAACCTTCCATGAGGAACCTTGTCAAAGGCCTTACTAAAGTCCATATAGACAACATCCACTGCTTTACCCTCGTCAATTTCGCTAGTAACCTCTTCAAAAAATTCAAGAAGATTAGTCAAACATGACCTTCCAGGCACAAATCCATGTTGACTGTTCCTAGTCAGACCCTGTTTATCTAGATGCTTATATATATTATCTCTAAGTATCTTTTCCATTAATTTGCCCACCACTGAAGTCAAACTAACAGGTCTATAATTGCTAGGTTTACTCTTAGAACCCTTTTTAAACAATGGAACAACATGCGCAGTACGCCAATCCTCGGGGACTATTCCCGTTTCTAATGACATTTGAAATATTTCTGTCATAGCCCCGGCTATTTCTACACTAACTTCCCTCAATGTCCTAGGGAATATCCTGTCAGGACCTGGAGACTTATCCACTTTTATATTTTTCAAAAGTGTCAGTACTTCTTTTACTTTGAACCTCATAGTATCCATAGCTACTCTACTAGTTTCCCTTACCTCACATAATTCAATATCCTTCTCCTTGGTGAATACCGAAGAAAAAAAATTGTTCAATATCTCCCCCATCTCTTTTGGCTCTGCAGATAGCTGTCCACTCTGTCTCTCCAATGGACCAATTTTATCCCTTGTTATCCTTTTGCTATTAATATAGCTGTAGAAACCCTTTGGATTTACTTTCACCTTACTTGCCAAAGCAACCTCATATCTTCTTTTAGCTTTTCTAATTTCTTTCTTAAGATTCTTTTTACATTCCTTATACTCCTCAAGCACCACATTTACTTCATGCTGCCTATAATTATTGTAGATCTCCCTCTTTTCCGAACAAGATGTCCAATTTCCCTTGAAAACCAGGGCTCTTTCCAATTTTTACTGTTTCCTTTCAACCGAACAGGAACATAAAGATTCTGTACTCTTAAAATTTCCCCTTTAAATGTCCTCCATTTCTCTTCTACATCTTTCCCATAAAACAAAATGTCCCAGTTCACTCCTTTTAAATCATCTCGCATCGCATCAAAGTTAGCCTTTCTCCAATCAAAAATCTCAACCCTAGGTCCAGTTCTGACCCTCTCCATAATTATATTGAAACTAATGGTATTGTGATCACTGGACCCGAAGTGCTCCCCAACGCATACCTCCGCCACCTGTCCCGTCTCATTTCTCAATATATTTCTGTGTTTTTTCTCATGTTTGCATTCTTTCTGCACTTACTATTTATTATTTTTCTTATTATCACTCTCGTTTTGTTAGTAGTAAATAACACAGAAACACTTTGATAATTCTGCTTGGATGTAGTCTAACCTGTAACATTGTCTTGTTTTACTAAGCCAAGGCCAGAGAAAGAACATCGCCATGAATAATCTTGCCATTTGTTCTTTTAGATAGGATAGCAAGAATTGCTGCACTCTGCATGGTGATGTGAATCTCACAGGAGTATTAAAGACCATCAGTGAAGATTAAGTTATGATATTGATGAGTTGAAAAGTTGGTGATATCGAAGGGAATACACTATTGTTTAGATTTCCATGAATAGTGATTCATCTGGATGGGTGGTTCTATAATACATTCAAGAATATCACACTAGAATTGATATATAATGTTTGGAAAATTTCAAAGATGCTTTGTTGGCCATCAGTACCACAAGTATACTGCATCAATGCAAATTCATCCTTCCTTCTTTACATTGAAACTGACAGGAGACTTGGCTTGTCAAAAGCAGAGATGAACCGAGAGAGGGCTGGAGATGAGTTATACAGTCATAGTGTGGAAACAGGCCCTTTGGCACAACCCGCCCACATCGGCCAACAATGTCCCAGCTACCCTCATCCCACTTGCCTGTGCTTGGTCCATAACCCTCCAAACCTGTCCTATCCATGTACCTGTCCAACTGTTTCTCAAATGATGGAATAGTCCCAGCCTCAACTACCTCCTCTGGGAGCTTTGTTCTACACACCCACCACCCTCTGCATTATAAAGTTACCTCTTGGATTCCTATTAAATCTTTTCCCCTTCACCTTGAACCTATGTCCTCTAGTCCTCGATTTCCCTACTCTGGGTAAAAGACTGTGCATGTACCTGATCTATTCCTCTCATGATTTTGAATACCTCTATAAGATCTCCCCTCATCCTCCTATGCTCCATAGAAAAGAGACCCAGCCTACTCAACCTCTCCCTATAGCTCACACCCTCTAGTCCTGGCAACATCCTCGTAAATATTTTCGGAACTATTTCAAGCTTGACAATATCTTTCCTATAACATGGTGCCCAGAACTGAACACAATATTCTAAATGCGGTCTCACCAACATCTTATATAACTGCAACATGAACTCCCAATTTCTATACTCAATACTCTGACTGAAGAAGGCCAAAGTGCCAAAAGCCTTTTTGACCACCTTACCTACCTGCGAATCGACCTTCATGGAACCATGCACCAGCACCGAACCCTGTGGCACACCACTGGTCACATGCCTCCATTATGAGAAGCAACCTTCCACCATTACACTCTGCTTCTTTCCATGGAGCCATTTCAGCTATCTCCTTGGATCTCATGAGATCTAACCTTCCAGAACAGCCGACCAAGTGGCACCTTGTCGAATGCCTTACTAAAAGTCCATGTACACAACATCTACACTCTGCCTTCATCAACCTTTTTGCTCACGTCGTCAAAAAAATCAATCAGATATGTGAGACACGATGTCCCACGTACAAAACTATGCTCACTGTCCCCAATCAGTCCTTGCCCATCCAAATGCCTATATATCATATCCCTCAGAATACTCACAGAGAAGAGAATGTGTGGTGTAATTAATATGTAATGGGCTGTAATTTTAGCTTGGCGTTCCATGGGATGTTATGATGGTAAACATTTCTAGTCAATCAAATATGGTGGCCGGAAAAGGATAGAATCACTTGCCAAAGTCTGGAGTTGGGTATTGCTGTCCGTCATGCTTTACTCCCATTTCTTATGCTTAGTCCTTTACAAATTTTCAATAGATTGAAATATAATTCAGAAGAATTGTAAAAATTGGATGGTTTCCATTTGTTTTTATTCTGGACATTCCTTCTCCCCGCTCCCATTGAGCAGAAGATACAGATGCACCACCAGATTCAGGAACAGCTTCTTCCCCTCTGTTATCAGGCTTCTGCATGGCCCTTCCATATACTGCAGTACATTATGGATATTGGACTTTGTCTTTGGAATTGTTGCACTATAATGCTGAGAACTATATTATGAACATATTGTATCTTTCCCTTTGCTCCTCCAATTGTACTTGAGTTTGGCTTGATTGGACTTGTGTATAGTAAGATCTGATTTGGTTGGATACAAAATACCATACAAAACAATACAATACAATACATTACAATTTATTTGTCGTTTGGACCCCGTTGAGGTCCAAACGAAATGTCGTTTCTGCAGTCATACATACAAAACGAAAAAGACCCAAGACACAACACAATTTACACAAACATCCTTCACAGCGCATCTTCTCCTCGCTGTGAAGGAAGGCAAAAAAAAACATATCTCTCCCCTGCACTCCCCTCTACCCCCATGTCAGAGTCAAAGACAGTCAAAACCCCCAACGGGCGATGTTAAATGTCCCGCAGCCATTAAAGACACGCCGGGTGATGCAAGGCCAAGCACCGGGTCTTGGTGTTGCAGCCCCGGCGGGCTCTTGGTGTTGGAGCCCCCGGCGGGCGCTCACAAAGTCCCGCGGCAATTCCAAGAAGCGCGGGGCAGGGATGTAAGGCCCCGCTCCAGGTAATCTTCAACCCCGCAACTCGGGCGGGAGAAGTCGCCGTTGTGGAAGCCCCGAAAAGCGGTCTCCAACCAGGGACCCGGGGCTCCCGGTATTTCAGTCCACAGACCTGTGGTAGGAGCTTCCGAAACTCCGGTGGTCGGGCCACAGCAGCGCTCCACTACAGCTCCACCCGCTCCCGACTCGGCCAGCTCCGTGAAGGTGAGTCGTCCGCAGCTCCGCGACTGGAGCCCCAGGTCGTTCCTGCCGGAGGCCGCTCCACATTGCCCAGCCCCAACGGCAACGGAGACCCGACAAAGAAAAGGTCGGGTCTCCCGTGCAGGAGAAAGAATTTAGAGTTTCCCCCACACACATACCCCGACAAAAAATAATTAAAAACTACATTTAAACGAAACAGAAAATAATAAAAAAACAGATGGACTGCAGAGGCCGCTGCTGACGAAAGTCGCGCCGCCCACCGAACCTTTTCACTGTACCTCGGTATATATGATAATAATCCTAAATCAAAGATGCCATTATACATCCTGGTTAAGAAACATGATGTAATATTAGAATATAACTAAATGGTAGATCATGCAACCTCTTGATCGTGCTCCACTATTCAATCGGATAAATGAAAACCAACAATATGCCTGTCGCAACTTTAAATATATTTAATGATTCCGCCTCCATTGCTCTCTGGTGTTGAAAATTCAATTATTTGCAACCTGAGCTTCCAAAGAATGTGGGTGCAATAAAAACCTTTAAAAGGCAGTTGGACAGGTAGATGGATAGGAATGGCTTCGGGGGATATTGGCCAAAAGTGGGCATGAGGAACATCTTGGTCAGAATGAACAAGTTGGGCTGAAGGGCCTATTTTTGTGCTGTATGACATGCACAGTGAGCAGTGGAGCTTCATAGTTTGATGTGTACGAAAGAACTGCAGATGCTGATTTAAATTGAAGGAAGACACAAAATGCTGGAGTAATGGCAGGACAGGCAGCATCCCTGGACAGAAGGAATGGGTGATGTTTCGGGTCGAGACCTCTTTTCAGACTGATGTTAGGGGAGTGGGCGAGACAGGGATAGAATGTAGTCGGTGACAGTAAGGCTGGTGGGAGAACTGGGAAGGGGAGGGGATGGAGAGAGAGGGAAAGCAAGGGCTATTTGAGGTTAGAGAAGTCAATGTTCATACCGCTGGGGTGTAAACTGCCCAAGCGAAATATGAGGTGCTGTTCCTCCAATTTGGGCTGGACCCAAGAGGTGGCCCAGGACAGAAACGTCAGATTGGGAATGGGAGGGGTAGTTGAAGTGCTGAGCAACCAGGAGATCAGGTAGGTTAAGGTGGACTGAAAGGAGGTGCTCAGCGAAACGATCGCCAAGCCTGCGCTTGGTCTCGACCATGTACAGAAGTTGACACCTGGAACAGCGGATACAGCAGATGAGGTTGGAGGAAGTGCAAGTGAATCTCTGCCTCACCTGACCTCACCTCTGCCTCACCTGTACAACTGCAGAAGGACCTCTTTGCTCCTATATACCAACATGCCATTCGCTTTCTTCACTGCCTACTGTACCTGCATGCTTACTTTCATAGACTGATGTACAAAGACCCCCAGATCCCGTTGTACTTCTCTTTTTCTCAACTTGACGCCATTTAGATAGTAATCTGCCTTCCTGTTTTTGCTACCAAAGTGGATAACCTCACATTTATCCGCATTAAACTTCATCTGCCATGCGTCTGCCCACTCCCCCAAACCTGTCCAAGTCACCCTGCATTCTCATAGCATCCTCCTCACAGTTCACACTGCCACCCAGCTTTGTGTCATCTGCAAGTTTGCTAATATTACTTTGAATCCCTTCATCCAAATCATTGATATATATTGTAAATAGCTGCGGTCCCGGCACCGAGCCTTGCGGTACCCCACTAGTCACTGCCTGCCATTCTGAAAGGGACTCATTAATCCCAACTCTTTGTTCCCTGTCTGCTACCACTTCTCTACCCATCTCAGCACTCTACCCCCAACACCATGTGCCCTAATTTTGCCCACTTATCTCCTATGTGGGACCTTATCAAATGCTTTCTGAAAGTCCAGGTACATTACACCCACTGGCTCTCCCTTGTCCATTTTCCTAGTTACGTCTTCAAAAAACTCCAGAAGATTAGTCGAGCATGATTACCCCTTCGTAAATCCATGCTGACTCGGACCGATCCTGTTACTGCTATCCAAATGTGCGGCTATCTCATCTTTTATAATTGACTCCAGCATCTTCCCCGCCACCAATGTCAGGCTAACTGGTCTATAATTCCTCATTTTCTCTCTTCCGCCTTTCTTAAAAAGTGGGATAACATTAGCTACCCTCCAATCCACAGGAACTGATCCCGAGTCTATAGAACATTGGAAAATTATCACCAATGCATCCACAATTTCTGGAGCCACTTCCTTGAGTACCCTGGGATGCAGACCAACAGGTCCTGGAGACTTATCGGCCTTCAGTCCCATCAGTCTATCCAGCACCATTTCCTGCCTAATGTGGATCTCCTTCTGTTCCTCTGTCACCCCAGATCCTCTGGCCACTACTACATCAGGAAGATTGTTTGTGTCCTCCTTAGTGAAGACAGATCCAAAGTACCTGTTCAACTCATCTGCCATTTCCTTGTTCCCCATAATAAATTCACCTTTTTCGGTGTTCAATGGTACAACTTTGGTCTTAACTAATCTTTTCCTCTTCACATACCTAAAGAAGCGTTTATTATCCTGCTTTATATTCTTGGCTAGCTTACCTTCGTACCTCAACTTTTATCCCCGTATTGTCTTTTTAGTTATCTTCTGTTGTTCTTTAAACATTACCCAATCCTCTTGCTTCCCGCTCATCTTTGCTACGTTGTACTTCTTTGCTTTAATTTTTATACTGTTCCTGACGTCCCTTGTCAGCAATAGTCATCCCTTTCTCCACTTGGAATCTTTCTTTCTCCTTGGAATGAACTGATCCTGCACCTTCTGTATTATTCCTAGAAACACCTGCCATTTTTCCACTGTCATCCCTGCTAGTGTATCTTTCCAGTCAATTTGGCCAGCTCCTCCCTCATGGCCCCATAGTCCCCTTTATTCCACTGCAACACTGACACCTCCGAACTACTCTTCTCCCTCTCCCATTGTAGATTAAACCTGACCATGTTATGGTCACTGCCTCCTAGTGGCTCATTAACCTCGAGGTCCTTTATCAAATCCGGTTCATTACATAACACTAAATCCAGAATTGCCTTCTCCCTGGTAGGCTCCAATACAAGCTGTTCAAAGAATCCATCTCAAAGGCACTCTACAAAGTCCCTTTCTTGGGGTCCAGTACCAACCTGATTTTCCCAATCTACCTGCATGTTGAATTCTCCCATAACAACCACAGCATTGCTTTAGCTACATGCCAATTTTAACTCCTGATTCAATTTGCGCCCTATGTCCAGGCTACTATTTGGGGACCTGTAGATTAGTCCCATTAGGATCTTTTTACCCTTACAATTCCTTAGTTCTATCCATACTGACTCCACATCTCCTGTTTCAATGGCCCCCCTTGTAAGGGACTGAATTCCATTCCTCACCAACAGGGCAACCCCACCCCCTCTGCCCACCTGTTTGTCTTTTCAATAGGAAGTATACCCTTGAATATTCATTTCCCAGCCCTGGCCCTCTTGCAGCCATGTCTCAGTAATTCCCACAACATCATACTAGCCAGTTTTTAACTGAGCTCAAGCTCGTCCACTTTATTCCTTATACTTCGCGCATTCATATACAACACTTTGACCTCCGTATTCACTTCCCCCCTCGCACCGCTCACAATTGGCCCTGACCTTACTCTGTTGTCCATTCTCAAGCTTTCCTTCCCATTAATTCGAGAATCTTTTGTCATTTTTCCTGTAGCCACTTCCCCTTCAACTCCATCTTTATACTCCCATTTTGTCAATGCCTCCCCCCCCCCCCCCCCCCCCCCCCCCCCCCCACCCCACTATTTAGTTTAAACCCACACATGTAGCCCTAGCAAACCTGCCTGCCAGAATTTCGGTCCCCCTCCAGTTAACGTGTAACCCGTCACTTTTGTACAGGTCACACCTATCCCAGAAGAGATCCCAGTGGTCTATAAATCTAAATACTTGCTCCCTGCACCAGCCCCTCAGCCACACATTCAGACCCCCCAGTGAGACCATACCTGGAGTATTGTGTGCAGTTTTGGCCCCCTCATTTGAGGAAGGACATTCTTGCTATTGAGGGAGTGCAGCATAGGTTTACAAGGTTAATTTCCGGGATGGTGGGACTGTCATATGCTGAGAGAATGGAGCAGTTGGGCTTGTACACTCTGGAGTTTAGAAGGATGAGAGGAGATCTCATTAAAACGTGGTTTTCTCCTACCTTGTCCTGGATTATATTTTGTCAGAGTGCAAGTTTTTGCTGAAGAATTGTTCCGACGGCCGTTCTGTGTCTTTTTTTTTTAAAAAAACGCCCGACAATTTCAGCGCTGGAGTCATTTTAAAATCAGCTTCTAAAGCCGTCAAGGCTGACAACGGGGACAGATTTCACATGGGTGACACAAAAGAAAGCCATTTATTTTTATGTATAAAAGTGTTTCTTAAGATGCCTTTAGTTCACATTTTAAGTTGCGAAACAGTGATTTAGTCCTCATATGAACCGGCAGTATTTTTCATGCCGATATGGGTGTCTAATTCACTGCAAACCGCAACGTTCCAAATGGTCGCGTTCCAGAAAAACCCACTCGTAAGTTGATTTAAATGGCCATTAATTTGCAGGTATTAAACATTAAACTCCTTCCATTTGGCCTATAAATCCATGACAATGAGATTTAAAAATCATGTTTTATTGTGAATTCTTGTGTGAATGTTATTTGGACACTTAGCCTATTTAAAAATGTTAATCTATTCTTAAGAAATTGATAGATGTTTAGATCTTGTAATTGAATTCTATAATTAGCTACAACTAGGTAACTAAGTAATTTTATGCTTTAATTGCAAGGCATCTAAGTAAGATTGCTTCATATTTGTTTCAGAATGCTTCAATCTATAATAACTGAAGATTTCTTTCAGTTCTCTTAATTTTTAAGAAAGTCATAGGCTTTTGACTGTCCTCAATCACATAAAACATGAAAGTGAATTAGGTGTCAAATTAAACTTATTTTTATCTGATGGAATAAATTACACTTGATTTTTAAAATCTCAAAATTTTGTAACATTGCTACTATTTACTATCAATCCAGAAGATCCCTATTGCCTAACATTGTAATGTCATTGATTTGAGAGCACAACCATCCACATTGAAGGGTTCTCAGAGGCAACAAACCAGTAAAAAAAAGTTGGTTTAGTTTAGAGATACAGCATGGAAATAGGCTCTTTGGCCCACCGAGTTCGCACCAACCAGCGATCCCTGCACATTGACACTATCCTACATATACTAGGAACAATTTACACTTATACCAAGTATGCAAACCCAAGCCAATTAACCTACAAACCAGTACGTCTTTGGAGTGAGGGAGGAAACCGAAGATCTTAGAGTAAACCCATGCAGGCCAAGGGGAGAGCTCCAAACTCCCTACAGCCAGCACCCGTAGTTGGAATCGAACCCACGTCTCTGGCGGTACAAGCGCTGTAAGGCAGCAACTCTACTAATCTGATGAGAATTCTTAGGTTAGATTCACACCTTGTTGCAGGCAATCATAAAATGAATCATTAAAACTTTAAAGCACAAAATCATTCATCAATTTGGGTAGTTCCAACCATAAATTCTTGCAATCTGCAGGCTGTTTATCTTATTACTGTTCACATAGCCAACTTTGGCTCAAGATAGATGACCGGTGATTGCAACTAACTGGAGAAGGTAATTTATTTGGTGGAGTTGTACTGCTGATAATCCACACGCACAAGTTATTCCTTATTTAATTTGCTAAGTGCATTGTTTTTTTATTGCTTTTTTTTAATCCATTGATCATTCTGTACAGAATTTGTACAAGTTGAATGCTACAATATATGGAACAAATAAGTGTGTCATATTTAACTAACTTGCTCTTCAACGTCATACAGACCGAAAACAGGCCCTTTGGCCAATTGTGTAAATGCCAATGATCCAACACCCACTTACACTGACCCCATTTTGTTCTTGAGCAACAAACAGAAAGTACTGGAGTAACTCAACGAGTCAGTCAGTATTTTTGGAAAACATGGATAAGGAATATTATGGGTCAGAACCCTTCTTCATACTGTCAGTTCCAACCCGTAACGTTGCCTATCCATGTTCTCCAAAGATGCTGCCTGACCAGTTTATTTACTTTGTTTTTTTTCTCTTCCAGCAGCTGCAGTTCCTCGTCTCTCCTACTTTATTCTTCCCACGTTCCCTTAAACCTCCCCAGATTCTACTACTCAATTGTCAATGTTATATTAGATTGATCTAAATACTTGAATTTAAGCTCCTCAGGGCATGGCAGGAATCAAACCCAAATCTCTGAATTATTGGCCCTGCAATTGCTATACTAGTAACGAAACAATCATGCTATCAGATCATAAAAACAAGGAATCAATAATGATGTGTCAATAAGCATGATTTGTCCTAAACATGACTAATTTTATGAAAAACTTTCAAATGCAACTTTCATGGCATTTCTTTCTCGGATCGGATATTACATGTTGCAGTGAGGATATTTTTCCCTCCTATGACTGGTACCAAGATAAAAAATGAAATGGTGCAAGATAATGATCCCCAGATCACTTATGCCAAAGCAATATAACGCAAGTACTGGAAATCTGAATTAAAATGGAGGGAAAGTGAGCATCTGTGGAGAGAGAGGCAGATTTAACATTTCAAAGGTCCTGTGAATTCTGACAAATATTCAAAGTTTCTTCGATCTGAAACTTTAATTCAGTTCCCCTTTTCCTGACTTACTGAACATTTCCAGTATTTTCAGTATTATCTCAGATTTTCAGTACCTTTGATTCTTTCTGATTTTAAATATTAAGTAAATGGGTGGTTGTATTAAGGAATATCTTCAAAAGGAAGTTAAATGAGAAATTTCAATAAAAAAATCATTGGAGGTAGACTAATCATTTCCTTGAACAACTCAATGGAATATATTGACCCAATATTACACAACATTTAACCCCTACTATTTAAATCCATACTTGTATTTTATCAGAGTATGAAATGTGCTTTTATGTTTGTGGTGTCAGTTGGGTAAGTCATCTCACTCATTAGAAAATCACTCATAAAGTCATAGAGTGATACAGTGTGGAAGCAGACCCAACTTGCCCACACTGGCCAACAATGTCCCAACTACACTAGTCCCACTTGCCTGTGCTTGGTCCATATCCCTCCAAACATGTCCTTTCCATGTTCCTGTCTAACTTTTTCTTAAACGATGAGATTGACCAAGCCTCAACTACCTCCTCTGGCAGCTTGTTCCATACACCCACCACCCTTTGTGTGAAACTCCTCGGATTCCTATTAAATCTTTGCCCCTTCACCTTGAACCTCTGTATTCTGGTCCTCGATTCCCCTACTCTGTGTGGTATTATGCAATAATAGTGTAAGGCTGGGCAGACTGGCACTAGGACCCAGTGTGACAGAAGCCAGGCTCCAGTAACCGGATGTGACTGGAACCCTGGGGTGTGGCAGTTAGGGAATTGCCTGGGCTGGCACACGAGGCTGAGGCTGTTGCTGCTGTTGTACAGAGTTGTTAAATAAAGAGATACTCCGTTTACGTCGTCGTACGAGCCTTATTACAAGCATAACCCGACACTCTGGGCATCTACCTGATCTATTCCTCTCATGATTTGCCCACAAGACTGCTGCATGCAGTGTGAATTGCACGATTGCAAAGGTTTATCAGAATTATTGCCAGCTGGTGGAGCTGCTGTCTCGCAGTGCCAGAGACAAGAGTTTGACCCTGACCTTGGGTGCTGTCTGTGTGGAGTTTGTACGTTCTCCCTGTGATTGCATGAGTTTCCTGCGGAAGCTCCGCCCCCCCCCCCCCCCCCCCCCCCCCATCCCCAATGTTCCCAAGACGTACTGTTTTATAGGTTAATTGGCTTCTGTAAGTGGATGGAGAAACTGGGATAACAGAAACTAGTGTGATGTGAACGGCATGGTTGGCATGGATGGTGCATCAAAGGGTCTGTTTCCATTATCTTTCAATCGATCAAAACTGGAAAAAAAAATAATGGCTCACATTAAGGAGCACTTCTGTTCTGCAGCCTGCTTAATTTCACTAATTGTTGCCTGAGCCTTTTCTTTTATTTGGTCTACATCCATATTCTGAAGGTTTTGAATCTGTCCAATAAAAGACTCTTTGACTTCCTCTTCCTCCTGATCTTCAGTTACCATCTTCTTCAGCTCTTCGGGCAGCTCAACGTCATCTCCGGCCATCAGTATCTCATTTTCATCCTGTTCGCTCTGCACAAGCACAAATGCACAAATAATTAAATTAAATTGAAATTAATACGATATAATTTATATATTTATAATGTGCAATAAGCTTCTGATTTTTACTTATTTGTGTTCAAATCATAATGACTGTATCTTTAGTATTTTCTAAATCTCGACATTTTAACACCAATATGCAAAAAATGAAGAATGTTGAAATGTCAAACTCAAGAGGCAGAAGTAAAAGTATCTTTGAAGACAGCGTTGTAAAATCAGATGCCTATGCAGAAGGGGCAACAATACAGAGGGGCATAAAGTATGACAGAGCCGCATTTTTATTTGCTTGCAAGGTAAAAGTCACATACACTATCATTTTTAGACAGTCTTATGTTCACATAATGCTGCGGAATAGAAGTTTACTTCAAACTTTTTGCAAAAATAGCTTGTGGAATGAAGATTACGTATTACAATAGATGAAATGTGCCTGCTTCATTAGTTCATAAGTTTGAGCAGAATTAGGCCATTCAGTCCATCAAGATGAATTTACCCACCAGGGGCGCCGGGGAGATGGCCAACCCTGCCGGCAGTCTGTTCGTTTTTTCATCTTTTTGTTATTTTAGTGTTTGTTAAAAGTTTGATTTAATGTACTTCAGTTTATTTTATGTGGGGGGAGAGGGGAGGGATTGGGGGAAACTTTTTTTTTCAGGTTCTTATCTTCCCGGAGATGTGATAATATTTCGGATCACATTCTCTGGGCTCAGCGGCCTTCCATCGATGGAGCTGGACGCCGCCTCGGACTTTCGTGAGCCCCACCGCGGGACGCGGACTTAACATCGGAGCGGATCCCTTGCCTGGGATCACTCCCACCACGGACTGCGGACTTACTATCAAGGGCTCGCAGTCTCGGGAGAGGCTAGTCGGGAGTTCCAACGCCGCAGAAGGTTTAACCAGCCCTGACGCGAGGTTCGATCGTCCAGCGAGGGGGAGCTGACAACCCCCCGATGCAGGAGTTTAACGCCTCGACGCGGAGGGCCCGAACGCCGCCGGGTACAGGAGTCAAGACCATCCCATCAACAGGGGGCTCGAGGCCCCTGACCAAGGAAGAACACAAGGGAAGGACTTGAACTTTATTTTGCCTTCCATCACAGTGAGGAATGTGTATGAGTCACTGTGGTGGATGTTCATGTTAAAATGTGTTTTTGAGTGTTGCTTTTTAATTGTATGACTGACCTGGCCAGTGAAATTCCTCGTATGTTGCAAAACATACTTGGCGAATAAAATCTGATTCTGATTCTGATTCAAGTCTACTCCACCATTCAATCAGGGCTGATGTATCTTTCCCTCTCAAACCACTTTTTCTGCCTTCTTCCTATAACACCTGACACCCTTACTAATGCTTCATGAAAATACACAGCACTTTTTGTGGAGAAAAGTAAACTGAATATGCCTAACAATATCTAGAAGTGATCGGCTGAAGTATTTGATGAAATGTATTACTTGGTGTGCAATTGTAGATCAATTTAATACTATTTTCCATGGTGGCTGCCCCCTTTAATATTACAGTAATAGAGGAAATTCACTCAACTATTCCACATGCTTCAAAATAAAATGTTTCTCCAATTCCTATGGTACAAATAAAGCAAGATGTCATCTCTGTAGCACAATTAGTTGTAAAATAAAGTCACTTCTAATTCAAATTCCTATTTTCATTCTGTTTTACCAGCATTAATTTGGAGCCTGGTTTTCATCTAAAGCTCATCAGGTTTCATAAATGAATTCATCATTACCAAGGTGCTAATGTGTTCAGGAAACCATTGCCAGTAATCAGTTGACAGATTCCTTTCCTCTTTAATCTTGCAACTAATGTGACCACATCAATTTTTTCCCAGTCGAACTTTTAAATTGGCTCATGCCTAAAATTGGTCAGTATTGTAAACATGGTGAATAATTAATGGTAAATGGGTTTTTTTCTTGCAATAAAGGTGAACATTTTAGATTTCAGAAATAATACTGAAGAATTAATGTTAAAAAAAATCATCAGTAGAAAACTGAGAGTAAAATTGAGACACTGAGAGCAGAATTAACATGGTCTCTTTAGTTAAAGTTGTGTTTAGGGATGCAAAACACAATTTCAGTTGCACAACTTTAAGAAGCTGTCACAGTAATTATGGTAATCATTTTGATGGAATAGTTTTACGTAATGTAACACAGAAGGAGGAAGTTTGGCCCACTGAATCAATGCCAACTTCCAGCAGAGCAACTTCATTGGTCCCATTTCCTCTCTCCTTATTTCCTCTCTCCTTGTGAGGATATTCTCTCTCACAAGTCCTTTGATTCTTTTGCTACTTCCTTACATAAAAGACAAATAACCCATCAGCGGGTCTTTGTAGGAGAAAACCAGGTAGAAACCCATGGACGAACTTGAAAACTTCACAGACAACACATGAGGGTAAGATTGAACCCGAGTCCCTGGCGGCAGCGGCACTAACTGCCACAGCACTAAGCACCACAGCTCCACTATGTTCCTGTACTAGGTTTCCTTATGGTGAATTATTGTAAGAGGAACCATCATAAACACCAAGCAGGCTAATGGCTTAGAACAAACTTCAAGTATCAATATAAAGTCCTCTTCCTCTTCCTTCTTCTGGTCTGGCCCAATATTGACATTTAAAATGTAAAAATTTAAGAAATATGAGCAGAAGTATTTGTCCCTTGCACATAGAAACATAGAAAATAGGTGCAGGAGTAGGCCATTCGGCCCATCGAGCCTGCACCGTCATTCAGTATGACCATGGCTGATCATTCAACTCAATATCCAGTACCTGCCTTCTCTCCATACCCCCTGATACCTTTAGCCACAAGGGACACATCTAACTTCCTCTTAAATATAACCAATGAACTGGCCTCAACTACCTGTGTTTAAGAGGGAACTGCAGATGCTGGAGAATCGAATGTTACACAAAAAAGCTGGAGAAACTCAGCGGGTGCAGCAGCATCTATGGAGCGAAGGAAATAGGCAACGTTTCGGGCCAAAACCCTTCTTCAGACTGATCGGGGGCCTAGATCAGATACTGGCCCCCGATCAGTCTGAAGAAGGGTTTCGGCCCGAAACGTTGCCTATTTCCTTCGCTCCATAGATGCTGCTGCACCCGCTGAGTTTCCCCAGCTTTTTTGTGTGGCCTCAACTACCTTCTGTGGCAGAGAATTCCAGAGATTCACCACTCTCTGTGAAAAATGTTTTTCTCATCTCGGTCCTAAAAGATTTCCACCTTATCCTTAAACTGTGACCCCTTGTTCTTGACTTCCCCAACATCGGGAACAATCTTCCTGCATCTAGCCTGTTCAACCCCTTAAGAATTTTGTATGTTTCTATAAGATCCCCCCTCAATCTTCTTGTTACACGTTACATATTACACAACTCATAAGATAATGGTTGATCACCTAGCTCAAAGGCATTTCCCTACTATAACCAGCTCATAGAACATAAACAGTACAGCACAGGGGCAAGCCTTTGTGCCTACAATGACTGTGTTGAGTATAATGCCAAGGCCAACTCTTGCCTGCCTGCACAAATTCCATACCCTCCATTCCCTGCATATCCATGTGCCTATGTAAAAGCCTCTTAAATGCCACATATCTGCTTCCAGCAAATTCCAGGTACTCACCACCCTCTGTGCAAAAATAACTTGCCTCGTCCATCTCCTTTAAACTTTGCCCCTTTCACCATAAAGCGAAGTCTTCTAGTTTTTGATTCTTCCATCCTGGGAAAAAGGTTCTGACTGTCCACCTTATCTGTGCCTCTCCTAATTGTATATACTTCTATCGGGTCGCTCCACAACCTTCAGCATTCCAGTGGAAACAATCCAAGTCTGTCCAATCTCTCTGTATCTAATACCCTCTAATCCCGGCATCATTCCGGTAAATCTCCTCTGCACCCTTTCCAAACCCTCCTCGTCCTCCTTGTAATGGGGCAACCAGAACTGCACGCCATAGTCCACATGCAGCCTCACCAAAGTCCTATAAATCTGCATGATGACTTCCAGACTCATATACTCGACCCCCTGTCCAATGAAGGTAAGCATACAATATGACTTCTTTACCACACTATCAGGTAGTTATGGACTTAAGATCCCTCTGTACATCAACACTGTTAAGGTTCTGGCATTAATTGTATATTTTCCCCTTACATTAGATCTCCCACTGTTCAACACTTCACATTTGGTCAGATTAAACTCCATCTGCCATTTCTGGAGCGCTAGTATGGGTGTTGAGGGCTGAAGGGACTGGTTTCCAGAAAGCTAGTCTGGACATTGTGGGCCAAATGGATTCTTGGGCTGGTGGCTCAGTCGCTCAACCCTGTTGTGCTGGCAGCTCACTCACTCACGGCTGGTGGGGTAGCAGTTGACTCACGGCTATTCCTTGAGATTCCATTTCAGGCAGGGTGCAAGGCCACCTAATTCAAGTGCAGTTTCTTACCACTTCAAGCAGGGTGCAAGGCCACTAAAGACAGAGAGTCATGAGCTCTCCCTCCTCAATCTTGCAGGGACTGAGCCACTCCCACATTTCTGGGTTTTATAGTCCCTCCCCCCCCCCCCTCCCACCAGAAGGGGCGTGGCCTTCATGACGTGATTGACAGGCGAGAGAATCTCAACAATTTTTAAACACTAATAACTCTTTTATATTTCTTCAATGGGAAAAATCCTCGGCACCTGATGAGCGGAGGGGGACTCGTAAGATGGCCAAAAATTACAACCAAACGTGGTAGCGTTTTTCCTAAAATCAATATAAAGCGCAAACAGGAAGTGGTCAAGATTAGACTTTTAATTATATAGAAGGCAAGGCAACTTTAATTAGGAAAGGCAACTTTAATTAGGCAAGGCAACTTTAATTAGGCAAGGCAACTTTAATTAGGCAAGGCAACTTTACTTAGGTAAGGCAACTTTAATTAGGCAACACAGCTTTAGCATTTCCAAATCAAAGGCAAAACAGCTTTAGCATTTCCAAACCAAAGGCAACACAGCTTTAGCCTTTCCAAACCAAAGGCAACACAGCTTTAGCATTTCCAAACCAAAGGCAACACAGCTTTAGCATTTCCAAACTATATTTTCAAACCACATTAAGGGCACTGACAGGTCAGTAAAACCACTCACTGTTTCGTAGACATGTGTTCATTGTTATTCACAGCTCTGACTGAGAGATGTGACCCTCTCGCTCCCCATCTTGCAGAGACTGACTGAGGCACTCAACACTTCCGGGTTTTATAATTCCTCCGGAAGGGGCGTGGCCTTCAGGAGCGAGAATCTCAACATTTTTTAAACATTAATAACTCTATTATTTTTCATCGATTGAAAAAATCCTCTTGTCCTGCGCAGCGGTAGGGGACTGAGTAAAATTCCCAAAAATCACAGCCATAAGTGGCAACGTTTTTTCTAAAATCAATATACAGAACACCAGGAAGTGGTCAAGATCAGACTTTTAGTAATATAGAAACATAGAAACATAGAAAATAGATGCAGGAGTAGGCCATTCTGTCCTTCGAGCCTGCACTGCCATTCAATATGATCATGGCTGATCATCCAACTCAGTATCCAGTACCTGCCTTCTCTCCGTACCCCCTGATCCCTTTAGCCACAAGGGCCACATCTAACACCCTCTAAAATATAACCAATGAACTGGCCTCAACTACCTTCTGTGGCAGAGAATTCCAGAGAATCACCACTCTCTGTGTGAAAAATGTTTTCCTCATATAGATAAACAGCAGATCCCTATGAACTCCACTGGTCAGGGATATGCAGTCTGAATATTGTTCTTCCATCACAACTTTCTGTGAGCCAGTTGTGAATTCATAAGGCCAAGTTACAATTAATACTGTGCATATTAATATTCCAGATCAGCCGACTAAAATCCATGTAGACAACATCTACCACCCTATCCTCATTGAGCACCTTTGTGCCTCCTCTAATATGTCAAAAAAATATTGATCTCTGTGTATATTCAATCACTGAGCAGAAAATACCAGAGCAGCCACTCAATCCTTGTTCCCCCTCCCCCTAGTTGCAACTGAGACAGAGTCCCCCTAGTCCTTACCTTTCACCCCATCAGCCATCGCATACAACATGTAATCCTCCGAAATTTTCACCACCTCCAACGGAATCCCAACACGAGTCACCACTTCCCATCTCCACCCTTTCCGCCTTCCGCAGAGACCGTTCCCTTCGCAACTCCTTGGTTAACTCATCCCTTCCCACCCAAATCACCCTGTCCCCAGGTACCTTCCCCTGCAAACGCAGAAAATGCAACATCTGTCCCTGTACGTCCTCCCTCGACTCTTACCAGGGATCCCGACAGTCCTTTCAGGTTAGGCAGAGGTTCACTTGCACCTTCTCCAACCTCATCTACTGTATCCGTTGTTCAAGATGTGGATTCTTATACATCAGCGAGACCAAACGTAGACTGAACGATCATTTCGCTGAACACCTTCGCTCAGTCCGCCCGAATCTACCAGATCTCCTGGTTGCTAAACACTTTAATTCTCCTTCCCATTCGCACACAGACCTTTCTGTTCTAGATCTCCTCCATTGTCAAAGTGAGGTTAAACACAAATTGGAGGAACAATTTCTTGGGCAGCTTACAGCCCAGTTATATGAATATTGATTTCTCTAACTCAAGTAGCCCCTTAATTCCCTCTCTCTCTATTCCACCCCCACCCAAGTCACACTAGTTTCTCATTTTCACACAACAAACAGCTAACTATGGCCTGTTTCCTTTTTCATTGCTACTTTTTTGCATATCTTTCATTCATTGTTGTTTATCTCTACATCATCGTCTATTTCTTTATCCCTTATCCCTAACCAGTCTGAAGAAGGGTCTCGACCTGAAACATCACCCATTCCTTCTCTCCAGATATGCTGTCTGTTCCGCTGAGTTACTCCAGCTTTTTGTGTCTCTCTCAA
Source organism: Leucoraja erinaceus (assembly GCF_028641065.1). Taxonomy (NCBI): domain Eukaryota; kingdom Metazoa; phylum Chordata; class Chondrichthyes; order Rajiformes; family Rajidae; genus Leucoraja; species Leucoraja erinaceus. The sequence goes on from NC_073377.1 coordinate 25,517,381, forward strand.
TCCTACATTTTCACTTTAATTTGAGACCATATCTCCTGGTTCTAGGCTCCTCAGCTGGGGATAATTATCTATCCTTTCAAGCTGTGAATATTTCAGGGGTTCCGTGGTCTGAATTTTTATGTATGTACGGGCACCATGTAATCCCATGCTACCTGCTCAATGGTCGGATAGTCGGCGACTAAACCGTCTCTCCCACCTGGTTTGTCAGGTGAGGAGGGGGCTGCGGACCCCCAGCAGGACCAAAAACAAGATCCTAGCGAACCAACGGCCATCCACACTTCAGTAGAAGTTGTGATCACTGTGGTACATAGCATTGTAAGGCACCGTGCCCATTGATGTTTTCAACAATGATGATGATGAATAGTTGTGGGCCCAGTACTGATCTCTGCTAGGCCCCACAAGTAACAGCCTTACAGCCTGAGACAGTCCATGAGAGCATGTTATTCCAATTTATATTTGCACATACCTTGCCAACTAACTATTGGGTGGGATCTTATTGAAAACCTTCTGAAAGTCCAAACACACCACATCCACTGGTTTCCCCTTGCCTAATCTGCTCGTCATATTCTGAGCAAAATCCAGCATATTAGTCAATCAGGATTTTCCTTTCATAAATCCATGTTCTCTGTACTCAATCCTAATATGTTCCTTTCAGTTTATTTGAATCAACTGTTTATCTATTCACACACAGGATATTTCTGAGCAGCCAACTATTTATTGTCAATCCAAGATTACCGCTGAACTGAGTAGCTTGCTTGACCACTTCAGCCATGATCACATTGATCAGCCATGATCACATTGAATGGCTTGAAGGGCCGAATGGCCTACTCCTACACCTATTGTTTATTGTCTATTGTCGATAGATGTCAGCTAAGAGTCGACAACAATGATGAGTGGGTGTTGTATACAAGCCAAAATGTTCTTCACTGAAGGACACTGATAGATGAAGGAAAGATAGATCAGCCCTGAAGGAAAGATAGCTATGCCATGATTGAATGGTGGAGTAGGTTCCTTGTGCCAAATAGCATGATTCCGCTCCAATATCTTATGAATTTATATAATTATGAACACTGATGAACTGTGGACTTTCATGATCACATTACTGATCTGATGCTTTATTTCAGATTTATTTTCATGAACTGAATTTAAATTGCTGTGGTGGA